>NC_060064.1:43541539-43619388 GCF_020283565.1 Trifolium pratense | reverse complement strand
TGACTGATAATGTAACACCCCGAACTAACTACCCTTAAAAACGTGATCTTAAAAACTTTTTAAAGATAAGTAGCCGGAGCGCTACGGAAAACATTTTATAAAACGATCGTGCACATGACACGAAACGTCGCAGCGGAAAACATTAAAATAAAGGATTTTCAAAGCAATGAACAAAATAGTTCAAAAGATAATTCATCTACATAAAACATAAGTTAAGATGTTCGCATCGATATACGACGGAATACAAACGATCCCCGACTCGATGTTACAAAATACCAGAGCACTAATATACATCACAACCCAACTAAACTTAACAAAACTATACAAAGGTAGCCTACACTAGCTCCTCACCAAAAGTGCTCCACACCAAAACGATCTGCAGCTAAAGCTCGATCGAAACCTCGACCTGAATACCTGAACCCCCAAAGGTCCAGCACATAACAATTAGGTAGAGAGTTAGTAAACATAATCACATACATAAGAATATAGAAACGCACCTATATTCAACCTATCACGTATTACTAACTCACACACATGCCACAATAAGTAACACACCAGATAACACATACTCACAAATACACAACCAGATAGTTTCATGTCGTTTCGGACAACACAAAGAACTCACATAACACATAACACATAATTGCACATTTACTCAAATGCGACTAATGCCAAACATTCAATGTCATGCCAACCTAGACACGACTAATGCATGTGGTACCATCTTCTTTATCAAGGAACTTACCATTGATATCCTTCTTTATTGGACAAGTCCAATATCCTTCTTTATCAGACAAGTCTGATATCCCTAAATAATGCATGAATTTATGAATGTCATGCATTTACCAAACATATGATAATCAGGTAGCACGAAGCTACTGCTCACTACATGGATAACATAATCCATTAAACTTCTTTATCAGACAAACTGATATTCTTCTTTATCGGACAACCCGATATACAAAAATACATATACTTCTTTGACATTTTATATAAATGCCATCACACAACACAATTATTAAACATATAATAATTCAAAACCAAAACAAAACCAAATACATGGATATACACACTTTGCACTACAACTAATTGCATACGCGTACAAATCATATAACGATTAACAATAAGCATTAACAACATCAACATGTATCAACAAAAATTGCTGTCGCAGAGGCCTTCGCTAAGCGAGGGCTTAGCGAGACATGGCGAACCTCACCAGGAAGTCACCTGCTCATGGCGAGCATTGGCGAGCTTCAGCGAACATGTTCGCTACAGCGAACTCCTGGTCGCTTAGCGAACTACACCAGAAAAATATCTGTTCTTGAGTTTCAATAAGGCGGTTTAACATTGAATCCAACCAAAAATTCATTCAAACATGTTATAAATTCTCTTAAACAACAATTCCAAGCATATATGATATCAAGGAACATTAATCATCCCTTCCAAACATCCAAATACATCAAACAATCAAAATCATGTCAATTTCTTGCAAAATAAGCAAAGTTGCATAAACATGCAAAACCATCATCAAACATATACATATTCCCTCCTAGATGTTCATTAAGCATACTAAGATGAAAAGACATGTTTATGATAAAGAAATTTCACCCAAACCCCAAAGAAATTGGGTGAGAGAGTTTGGGAATGGAGGCTAGACACCTCCCCTCTCTTGGATCACCCAAGCTTATGCTTAACCACTCTCACCTTGGATTGAATGATGATTCTTGGCCTCTAAACTCTTCTCCTTGCTCGTGTTCTTCTAGCCAAAACCCTAGCTTAGCTTGTTCTTGCTCTCTCAAAACTCAAAGAAATGAAATGAGATACTATTCATTGGTTTGACTTGGTTACTTATACCACTTCCTTAGTCATGAACCAAGCCCAATTGGCTTAGGCCCACTAAGCTTCTATCAAACGCCCCAAGCCCACTAACATGGCAAAGGTTTCGCTCACAAACTTATGTTCGCGATAAATAATTATACGTCGCGTAAATAAATATTTAACACTAACCCAAAATATATGCATATATATAAAATATCGATTTACTAAAAATCGGGTCGTTACAGATAATAAGGGAGAAGTGTTTGACGAACACACTGATGTTAATTCCCCATCTAATGAGAAAAGTTGTTTGAACTTGAAGAAGTTCATATTGGTTTGTTGGAACAAAATTGATTTAAAGATGTTTGCCCCTAAATCTATTAAGGTTTTGATGATAACAAAGTATTAATAAACAATTGGAAGGACTAAAAATTTAATTTAAGTGTGCAGATATTAGCTTAAGATAAGCTCTGAGTGAAGCTCAGAAGATTTATATTCAGAAGTTTACAAGCGCTCAGAAGATGTTGAACTTCAGAAGTTACAACCTTCATATGAAGAAGGCGTCAGAACTTCTTAAGGTCTTAGTCTCATCAAACTCTTAAGATCTTCTTGAAGTCTGTGAAGATTCCCTTTTGCAAGTCAACTCTTCTACCAATGAAGAAAAGGACCTTTCAAGCTTGATCAGAACAGCTACTCTCATTTTGTCTGTCCACTCTTGAGAACGTGGGACATCAGACTTGTTAGCTGAATAAGGAAAGTCTTCTCTGCACATGGTCAAAGTATCTGAAACTCTTACTCAGTTTTAGAAACAACCAAACTGCATCAAGACAAGTTGCTTGAAGACAAAAGGCTATCTACTTCAACGGTCATTTCTGCAACGACTCTTTTCTAGCTGTATATATACTAGAAGGATCAGTTGTATTATATAAAAAAAAATAAAGATAATCAAGGATTTAACACGCGCTGAACAAACTCTGAATTCTGTGTATACAAGCTCTGAATCTCTGATTTAGTGTTTTTGCACTTGTAGTTCAAATACTTTGTATTCATTGTATTTGCTCTTTTAGGTTCTTCTAAGAGCAGTTGTATTCTTTCAACTATATTCTATCTCCTGTACTTGAGGAAACTTAAGCTTGTGTGCTTAAGTGAGAAGTCTTAAGCTTGTGTGCTTGAGCATTGTTGTGAAGTCTCTCACTACAAAATAAATTGTCTTTTGCGACTGATATGTAGCGGCTGTTCTTTGGAACTGTCGCCGCTATCATATTTTCAAGATAGTTTGTGGCCGTTCAATCCTAAACCGTCGTGATTTTTTCTAATTTCCGCGCGACTTCACACACTCAAATCACTCTATTTTTCTCTCCAGGATTTCAATTTTTTTTTCTCAAACCCTTTCTTCTTCTTCACATATTCGTTCAAAATCGATTCCTTCAATCGCTTTGTTCTTCACATATTTTTTTTCTCAAACCTTCGTTCTTCACAGATTTGTTCAATCCCTCACAGATTTTCACCGATTCCTTCAACTAACCCACAAAATCCGTATCAAGCTCACCGATTCCTTCTTGTTCGATCAAACTCAAGCTCAAAATCAAACTCGAACTCGATCAATTGTCTTCAACCTCACTTTCAATCGGCTTCAAGCTTGTTCAGCCTTCTCCTCAAATTCATTCAACTTAAGCTTCAATCTTCACAATCCAGGTTCATTCAGTTAAATTTGCTATTTAGGTTCACTTAATTTAGTATGATTTTGAAATTTGGTAATTAGGTTTTTGACATTTCAATGTTTGTTCCCATATTCAGCTTCTGCTTCCTTCAATCAAGCTTCAGATTCGTTTTTCGCCGAGATTGGTTCAAATATTCAGCTTCTGCTTCAGATTCGTCCTACAGCTATGTTCATTCAAACTTCAAAATCCAGGTTCATTTGGTTAAATTTTATTTCCAATTTTACTTTAAAATTTTATGCAAATCAAACCCGATTATTCAGTTATGATTCAGTTATTGAACTTAGTTAAAAGGTATACAAATGGATAATAGATGCAAAATGGATAGAAATTTAACCTAAGTATTTTAGTGATTGTCAATAAATGCACTCTTTAGAGTTTGTACTTTGGTTCACCTAGTGAGCATATATGTTAGTTATTGTTAAAAATTTCAATCTAGTGATGCAACGGAACAGTAGACAACATCTCAGTACACTACAAGAAAAACTTTAATTTGTCACAAATGCTTAGCGGTGGTTCCTATCAACCGTTGTCGCTATTTTTCATTTTAGAGGATTGCGGCCATTACCTTTAAACGTTCGTGACTTATTTCATAATCGCGGAATCGCGTTGCCTCTTTTTTTTCCCCTTAGCCAATAGTAGCTTGTGCCTTGTGGCAGTGATTTTTAGTTATTGTGTTGTTGAATGTCATGGTTCTAACTTCTAAGGATCATAACACCATGTACCTTAAATTTGTGTAGGGTAATCTCAATTTGATAACACAAGCATTGGAAGCAGTTAGTTGTCGGATGGAGGTGATACTAGATCCAACAACTGTTCATTTCCATCTACCGAACCACCTCCTTGTTCGAGTGCACAGAGAGTATGACAAATTCATTGAAGAACTTACGAGTTATTTTCCCCATGAAAAGGACGGTATCCTCAAATTCTATGGTGAATGCTGGAAGGTCTGTCTTAATTGAGGTGACTACAGCTCCCTTATAAGGTGTTTTTGCCTCCACTTGTAATTCACTTTTTCTTAAAAGCTTATTTGTATGATGGCTAGATTTTCAATGCCTTGAATTCATTGGAGTTGAAGTCGCTAGAGGAGCCACTCTACCTTTTTGGACAGTTTTTTCAGAAGCCGCTTGAATGCTTGACAATAGGTACTTTAATTTCTTATTTGTTTGTTTTGAATATGTGGATACAATGCTAAAATCGTAAATTCCAATTTCGAAAGTAGTTTTGGTTCCTATTAGCTTTTCTGATCACATTATTATATGACAGCCTATTATTTGCTTCAAAATGCTGGAGCCATAGCCCGGAAGTATATTCAGGATCCACAATTGTTGTCTTTCATAGACGCAGAGGTAGATACAACTAGTAATTTGATTCAGTTAGAAAGTTCACATAATTTAATAGGAAAGTGTTAATAATCGTGAAGAATTATCCTATGAAATGTGTTTCATTAGCTAAAATAAACAGTGCCACATTAGCTATTCATGATAAATATTTTACTTCATGCAATGTTCTTATTGTACTTTTGAAAGTGTCTTGGAGAGAAGTTATGCTTCCATTTCATTGCTCTGTAGGGACACCAAGGACACATCGACGATACCTAGCCCGCGATAAGGGTACATATGCATGTTAAGACAAATTCTATGAAATGTTAAGCCAAATCTTTATTACTTGTGTATATTTTTTCATCTGAACTTAAACCTCAACTCTAACTCTAGGTAGGGACACCAAAGACACATCGACGATACCTAGCCCGCGATGAGGGTACTTATGGACCAATGCCGTGCAGCATTCCAAAGGGATTATTAGGAATGCCATTTAATACAACTGTAAGTTTACTTTAAAAAAATTTGATTGAATGCCAGGTTGGGTTATAGAACATTCTCCTATGATATGGACCAATGCCACACGGCATTCCAAAGGGATTATTAGAATACACTGATTAAAAAATCGATAAAATTTGTTTTCAGAGCATAGACGGTCTTTACTGTGTTGGAGACAGAGTCTTCCCTGGACAATGTGTTATTGCTGTAGCTTTCTCTGGAGTTATGTGCGCTCATCAAGTAGCTGCAGATATTGGTAAGCCAGAACTCTCACATTCCATAGCAGGAAACTGCTTGCAAGTTGAAAGTATATTATGATGAAAAGAAAAATATTTATTTATGTAATTGAACATATTTAATATATTATATTACATTATTCTTAACTAGTACTCTTAAGGCATTGGCTTATAAAATTCTACAGTTTAAATCTGTCAAAAAAAAAAAACTCAATTAAAAAACTCTTAAGGCACTGGCTTAAAAAACTCTACAGTTTATTTATTTTTATTTAAACAACAGGATTGGAGAAAAAGTCACCTGTTTTGGATGCCATGCTACTTCGTCTGTTTGGTTGGTTCAAAACACTGGCATAAGTGTTATAATTTGTTTGATCTATGAGTCTGTATTATCCTGTATAACATTTCTTTTTTGTATATTTCTTTACTTTTTATGATTTGTTCATTTTTCTGCATTTAGGTATCAATCATAGGAAAAGGGATTTTTTTTTTTTTTGTTACAAAGGGATATTCTGTTTTAATTTGTATGATATAAGTTGATATAGTGATCATGATATAAGTAGTCAAGCTTGTTTCTTGTATTTGCATGTCCTTGTTTCTTGTATGCATGTTTCTTGTGCATGTTCTTGTAGATAAAGAGTTGGTTTCAGACTAAGCTCCAAGACTCGCCACAAGTCCCTAAAAATGAATTGGTTTCTCCACAAGGTCCTCAATGTAAGGAAGGTGAGATTTCATGCACTATCTTAACGTTGTTAGGATAGTTTCCTCATAGAGTTGTGTTATTTGTACAACTATTTTGCTACAACATGTTTGGACAACATTTTTTTCCTTCTTCATCTTGCACAAAAAACAATAAAGTGAGAGAGAGTAAAAATATAATGTGAGTATGAGAGAGAGTTGTCAAAAATGTTGTACAAAATTGGTTGTACAAATAACATTTCTCTTCCTCATATAAGAATTACATAGTTGTTGGCTTGTTTCTTAGCTCTAAGATGATTTTTTATTGTGCAAGCATTTTTTGATCCAGAAATAAAGAAAATGAAGATCAAGAACAGCTATATCCCTATGTTAGAACATTTGTGTTGTATAATTTTTTTTAATTAGATATAGTTTATATTTGATTAGACATTTGTGTTGAACTTTGGTTGTATAATTTATTTTTTATGAAACTTTGGTTGTATAATTTTAATTAGTATGTTTAAGCACTACTTTAATTAAAATTATGCTTTTGTTGATAATTACTATATTGGATTTTTATCAATTAATTTAGTAGTTATTATCGGTATGAAATAAGATCAATTAAAATAGGAAAAGCTATAAGCTAACCAAAAAATACCAAAAATTTTTTTTTTTTAAAAAAGAAGGAATTGCGACGGTTTAAAACCGTCGCAAAACGGTGAAATACATTCCTTTGTTTTTTCATTCCCGACGGTTTACAAGAATCCGCGACGGTTCATAACTGACGCTATATCGGTTGCGACGGTTTGTGGGACAGTTCATAAAACCGTCGCTATATAGTGCTGACGACGCCATGATCTGCGACCGTTGCAGAACCGTCGCTATCTACTGTTGCGACGGTTTAAAACCGTCGCTAAACCCTTCTAAAACCGTCGCTAAAAGCCAAATTTCTTGTAGTGTCTTGCTTGTGTGCTTGAGCATTTGTAATCTTGTGTGATTATAGTGAACTCCCTTGGAAGTGCAAGGGGACTGGACTACTCTCGTTTTGTGAGAGGAACCAGTATAAATTGCTTGTGTGCTTTCTCTCTCTCTCTCTCTCTTGTTATTATTTGTGTTACTTATCCGCTGCTAACGTAGTTAAGTTAAGAACTTTGAAAAAGTTTTAACTTAGCTAAAACACAATTCAACCCCCCCCCCCCCCCCCCCCCCCCCCCCCCCCTTCTTGTGTTTTCACACCTTCAATTGGTATCTAGAGCACTGGTCTGTTACTTTCACTTAACAGTGAGACAGTAAAGATCTTGTGAGAACACTATGTCTGGAGGAGACGATAGTAGCACTAGAACAACCGGTGAAGCTGGTGATGCCAGTGGTGCTGGTGGTGGTCCTAGAAATGCTTTTGGTTTTGACTACTTGAGTAATGAATCACATGAACATAGTGGCAATAGAAATGCCCCTATATTCAATGGTGATGCATCATTATTTGAATGGTGGAAGGAAAGACTGTACGGCAATATTACTGCTATTGATCATGAGTTGTGGGATTTGGTTGAGCTGGGAGTAACTTTTGAAAACTTAAATGAACATGGAAGATTGTCCATTGAGCATAGAAAGTTACTCACACCAGCTAACTTAAAAATCTACACTAAGCATCATAGAGTAAAGGACATTGTTGTTGGTGCTATTAGACATGAAGATTATGTCAGAATAGAAGACACTGAAATGGATGCTGAGCACATCATCCAAGATTATCTGGAAGTTCTTAGAAAAGAAGGGTATACTGTTGATAGGAGTATGGTCCCTCCAGCTCCTGTAAACATGTACAATCCTAAGAGGAAACCTAAGAGGAAAGCTGATCAAGAAAAACCAGATCTTCTGGCTCAGAAGAAGGTTAAAGTAGAAGAAGCTATTGCTGAGCAAAATACGAAAAGGAAACATGAAGCTTTGTCTGGAAAAGCTGCTGTAACTTCATCAAAGAAGCCTATTGTCGTTAATGATGAAGAGGAAAGTGAAGATAGTGACTCTTCTGAATCTCAGTCTGATTCAGAAACTGAGTCTGATGAAGAAACTCTGAGTACTAGGATGCATCAGAAACAAGTTCCTGATCCCAAAGGTAAGTCTCCTAAGTACATCTTTAATGAAGCTGAAATTGGAATAGGGTTTACCAAACCGCTTAGAACTTTTCTTCCCAACATTTCAACTTCTGATAACCCCCTCTCTGAGCTAGAAAAACATCTTAGCCCTGACCCCCTAAATAATCAACCTCTTACTCATGAAACCCACAAATCTTCATCACCTTCTAAAACAAAATCACCTCAACCTCAACCCCAACCACAAAAACAATCACCTGACATTCCACCATCTGAACCTCAACCAGATATTCCTACCTCTGATCAAGCCTCTCCCACAAAACAACCCTCACCTCACAAATCTCCTGAACCAACAATTGATCACAAATCTCCTGAACCAACAACTGAACACAAATCTCCTGATACCAATGACGATGAGTCCATGAGATTGTATCAGTACCACCAACTCTTGGACTAATAGCAGCTAGAATGATCTTGAATAGCACTCTGCAGACATCAGTCAAACCCTTGACTTTACCCTTTAGTTTCAGATCTGTACATATCAGAGCCAGAAGATCATCTCTGTACCTTGTGTCCTTCTCAAAAACATCTAACTCTATCCCAGAGTTATCCAAGCCAAGCAAAGCGTTGAAATGAATAGGAGAGAAAGCCAGATTCATACCACAGATATTTGACCTAATCTGTTTTCCAGTGAACTCCAGTAAACCCATTTCTTTCCTAGATTTACCTTTTAAACTAGGATCTCGTTCAATAGCAGCAAGTTCTTCCTGCTTAGCTTCAGCCTTATCAAAAACCTTAGCCTTCATCCAGAATTTCTTCAAGAGATCTGGGTAAATAGGACCATTAAGCATGTTGAAGTACTTATCCCAACCTTGAGTGGAGAAGTACTGTTTCACATCGAACCCATTTGCCTTCAAGCTATCGAAATCTATCATCTTCTCAGAGAGAAAGATGAGTTCAGATTCCGGAAACTCCATTTCGTTCCCAACGATTTGAAGATTTCTAAACATGAACGGAGGAATCTTTGTTGTTGAAGAAGACGAAGAACCGGCCATGATGGAGTTTAGGTAAGGGTAGGAACTAATGAGAGAGACAGAAAATTTTGTTGAAGGTTTAGAGAGAAAAGAAAGTGTAGGTTGTGAGAGTGAGAAGTGTGCAAGTGTATTGTGTAAGTTTTATTTAAATGCACACAGTTAACACGAAAATAGCAAATTTGGGAAGTTACGCTAATTGACAGAAAGTTGAATACTAAAAATCATCATTAACCACCCACTACCTGACACACGTAGACCACGTGCAGAAATTTACTCGGTAACTGCTATTTTAATGGACAACTGTTCAGCAGCGAATACTAAACGTTTCCCACTTAAATAGTTCAGAGCCTCTGAGATATTTAAAATTCTCTATCAGAGTTAAGTACTTCAGAGCTTGTGTTTCAGATGTTCTGAATCATAAGTTCTGATATACATAACCTCTTACACTTTAATTGCCAAAAAAAATTTTCATTCAGAGATTGAAAACATGTTCAGATGTTTCTTTATAAAATCAAATCTTTCAACAGGTAAGGCTTTAGTAAATATGTCAGCCCATTGATTTTCAGTATCAACAAACTTAATATCTATAATGCCTCTCTGAACATAATCTCTGATAAAATGGTGTTTGATTTCAATATGTTTGGCTCTAGAGTGTAGGATAGGATTTTTAGATAAATGAATGGCTGCAGTATTATCACAATATAAAGGAATATTGTGACTGCTTACCTGATAATCTTCTAACTGATATTTTAGCCAGAGTAGTTGTGTGCAACACTTAGCTGCTGAAATGTATTCTGCTTCTGCTGTAGACAAAGCTATAGTAGTTTGTCTCTTACTAGCCCAGGAGATAAGGTTTTCACCAACAAATTGACAATTGCCACTTGTGGATTTTCTTTCAATTTTATCTCCAGCATAGTCAGCATCACAGAATCCATTTAGCACATAATCATTGGATTTCTTATAGAGAAGTCCAAGATTAGTTGTTCCTTTCAGATACCTAAAGATTCTCTTTACAGCAGTAAGATGAGATTCTCTAGGATCTGACTGGAATCTTGCACATAAGCAAACACTGAATAAAATATCTGGCCTAGAGGCTGTCAGATAGAGTAAGGAACCAATCATACCTCTGTAGACCTTTTGATCTACTTTTCCTTCATCTTCTGACTTGCTCATGTTAGTAGTTGAATGCATGGGAGTGTTCATTATCTTGCAGTCATCTAGGTTGAACTTCTTCAGAAGTTCCTTGGTATATTTTGATTGATGAACATAAGTTCCTTCCTTCTTCTGATTAATTTGAATTCCCAGAAAGAACTTCAATTCTCCCATCATGCTCATTTCAAATTCATCCTGCATTATCTTAGAAAAATTCTTGCACAAGGAAGCATTAGTTGAACCAAATATAATATCATCAACATAAATTTGAATGATTAAAATGTCTTCTTTGGTTGTTTTTCTAAAGAGTGTGCAGTCAACCTTCCCTTTCTCAAAACCCTTTTCAAGAAGGAAATTACTGAGTCTATCATACCAAGCTCTTGGAGCTTGTTTCAGACCATACAGTGATTTCTTCAATTTGAAAACATGTTCTGGGTTTGAGATATCTTCAAAACCAGGAGGTTGCTTAACATACACTTCTTCAGAAATAAAACCATTTAAGAAGGCACTTTTAACATCCATCTGATACAAGTTTATTCCATGATTAACAGCATAAGATAGAAGTAACCTGATTGCTTCAAGTCTAGCAACTGGTGCAAAGGTTTCAGTATAGTCAATCCCCTCTTGCTGACTATAACCTTGTGCAACCAATCTAGCCTTGTTTCTTACCACTTCACCTTGTTCATTCAGCTTGTTTCTGAATACCCATTTTGTTCCAATAATGTTCTTGTGTGAAGGTTTGGGCACCAGAGTCCATACATCATTACTTTGAAATTGATTCAGCTCTTCTTGCATTGCTACAATCCAAGCATCATCTTTAAGAGCTTCATCAATCTTTGAAGGTTCCATCATTGAGATAAGACCAACTAAAGATTCCTCATTTCTCAGTTGAGATCTTGTCTTCATTGGACTATCCTTGTTGCCTAAGATCAGTTCCTCTAGATGTGATGATTTGTATTTGAAAGTGTTTCTTGGGGGCTCATCATCTTCAGACTCATCAACAGCAGGTTCAGCAGTTGCTTCAGTTCTTTGTTGTTCAGAGTCTGTAGGAACTTGAAATTCTGGCACACTAGTAACACGATGTTGAACACGATGCTCCAACACTGTATGTTTGATCCGATGATCCAACACTGTGTTCAACACTGAACTAGACGAACAATAAGGAAATATAAAATGCACGAAACAGAATAACACAGTTATTTGTTAACCCAGTTCAGCATAACAGCCTACTCTGGGGGATACCAATCCAGGAGTGAATCCACTATGATAGTATTAGTTCAAAGCCCTCAATAAACGCCCCGTTTATGACTTCTCACCTAATCACCACCCGTGCTATATTCTACCTAAGTCACACCTAGGTATGAGAACCTCCGCTCAACTCCTCTTAATCACAGCCACTGTGATCGTACACGTTACAGTTTACAGATGAAGACACACTTCTTAAAACATCCACCAATTCCGTACTTCAAAGCTTAGGAATGGTTCATACACACTATCTCCTTGCTTAGAAGCTCTGGAGATATTACAACACAGTAACACACAGTCCTTAATCTTGCATCAGGGTAATACAAGAAGAGGAACACAATTAACAACACTAAAACCCTAAACACACGCTTTGTAAAACTCAATTACGGCTTTAGTAAGTTGCACAAGGGTTCAGTCTTCCTTTATATAGCACGAGCTAGGTCTTGAATTGGGCTTCAAAAACGCAGCAGGTCCAGAAGTTACTTCAAGGAATATTCTTGTATCAAATGTTTTGTTTCCTAAAATAGTTGATTTGTTTAGAAACAAAACTAGGTCATGGCCGCCTTCTAGAACATCAGGAAAGGCGCTACTTAGTGCACAATACTTCAGGTCAAAGCAACCTTGTAGAAGAAAATATATTTTCCACAAATATATTTTCACCAAATATTTATTCCTTCCATAAATATATTTATTGTCCATAAATATATTTTCAGTAGCAATCTCCTTGAATATATTTTCAATAATAATCTCCTTGAACCATAAAGATTTATTTGAAATAAATCTTTTATATTTTCTACAACAATCTTCACAAAATATATTTTAGAATCAAATCTTTTATCTCTTAATATTGAGGAACAAATAACACATAAATCGCTTACTGAAGATTCTGGAAACACCTGTGTGTTGGCACACAAATTAAAAGGCGTGGATTAATTCTTCAATCAAATCTTTCAAAGATCTTACGCAAAAATATATCATTCGCGAAAACAGAGCGCACTGGATGTGGTATCCAATGTTGAAGCATGAATGTTGTATCCAATGTTAAAGCATTCTATCCAACATCTTGCTTGAATATTTGTTTTAGCAAAATGAGGCCAACATAAAACACCAACAATCTCCCCCTTTGGCAATTTTTGGCTAAAACAACTTAAGATCATTTCAACCAATCTAGAGAGATACATCACCTACCTTTCTTCAAATCAACATAAGCACACAGTCATGAAGTAAAGTAGAACATCTTCAAATGCAGTTTTCAATAGAACTTCTCAGATGAAAATAGCAAATAAGAATAGCTGTATCGCACAAGAATAACAGAGGCATGCAACAGCGGAATAGTGAACACAACCTGCCTCACAGGAAAACGCCAATGGAGTGAAAAATATTCTCATAAAAAGAATCACCGGGGAAAAATAAATTCCCTCATGGCTGAGAGAAATAAACTCTCAGGAAGCAAGATGTTCATTTTCAACAGAGCATCAGGTAACATGATTCAACACCGATTAGAACATCTAACATTGCGCCACAGAAGGCAACCCACAACTCATAACACTACTCTTCACAGATTCTGTAGACAATCAGCAGTACATCAGGCACAACTCATAACACTACTCTTCACAGATTCTGTAGACAATCAGCAGTACATCAGGCACACTTACCTCTCCCCCTTTTTAGCCACAAAATATGCCAAACAGAAGAGTATCAAAGAAATCCATAGTGCAGAGTATCAGAGCATAACTGATCCATATATTAGTATCTAGCAACCCGTAGTCTTGTAATAGCAGAAGCATTACTTCACATACAAAAATGTAGCAGCATTGCTATACGTAACATATACTACACTCCACAACAGGAAGGGCAAATGTCTCAACATTAAGCACCACATCATGAAACATCAGATAACTACTCCCCTTCAAGACATGCATAACAGAGTATCAAAACATCACACACCACTCATGCAAAGCACATTCAGAACATATGCAGAGCACATACATCAGATACTATACATCACATACTGCTACCGTGCCTACAACAGATGTTAGAGCATCTGTCAGCACATCATGCTCACTAAATAATACTACTCCCCCTCAATATCAGAGATGAGCAAAAATTTAATCAAACATTTTTACTCCCCCTCAAAATCAAGGATGAACAAAAATTTAATCTGGCATTTTTACTCCCCCAAAAAAAGAGTGCATATCAGAACAAAGTATCTGAGTACCACATGCATATCAAAACTTACTCCCCCTTAATTCTTGCAGAGCAACCATAAGTACTACGACACATATTAGATGTTGCAACATCAGATAGCACATCAACATACTGCACACTACTAACTACCAACTACTCCCCCTTTTTTAGACAAAATAGGGTCTTCATAGAAATAGCAGAAAAACCAGAGACATAGTGCAGAATATCACAGTCCAGATGCACACAAGGTGCTTAAATTTAGATCATAGCCTACACATGGAAAATAAATCCAAAAGAAACATTACACAGAGGCACTGTCTTGGGGAATCATTTCCCTCATCTTCAACCTCAGAGTCTTCTTCCTCATTATCACCACCTGCATCAACACTCAGATTTTCATCAACACCTGCATCAGTTGCTTCTAATGCAGCTTCTTCAAGCTTCAGAGCATGAATCATTCGCTCAAATTACAGCTTCTTTTCATCCAGCTAACTAGAAGTTGTAAGTTGTAAAGCATATCTACTACCTCCATCACAACAAACACATAGTCAACATTCACAAAATAGACATTTCCCCTTGTTTGCATAATATGACAAGGGCATAAGAAAACATTGTTCCAATCTCCCATGAACAGTCTTTGGCTGAGGTTCATCCAAGAAGTCAACCTCATCAAGATCAATCATCTCTTGTTCTTCATTTACTGTCTTTTCAGACTCAGTATCTTTATCACCAAGAGAGACAACTTTCTCTATACTATCCTCTGTTTTAGAGTCTTCAATAACATCAACAAGAATATCATTGTTTTCTTTGTCCTGCAATTCATCTCCAATAGCAGCCTCAAAATCACAGCTATCACCAAAAGACTCAGTGATAGTGGCAGCATTTGGATTAGGCTGGACAGAGGATGTTCCAACATCCTGTGCAACATCAAGGGTAGTAATGTTCTCCTTGATAGAAAAAGTAACAAGCTCAACAACAGAATCAGAGATGGACTTATCAGATGGAGCCACATGATCATTCACAACTACAAATGGTTGTACAGTAGCATCAACAGTATTATTAGAGTTTAACATGGTGATCTGATTGGAATAAAATAGTTTTTGATTGAATTGAACTTCAAACAAAGCACAATCAGTGGGACAGTAGGTGAAAAAGAGTTGATTGCATGTTATGACACGGTTATGGCAATTTTGATATGATTGCCCGGAATTAGCGTGCATCACTGGTGGGAGCGAAGTGAAAAATGTGGTTGCACGCTCAAAACACCTTAACTGCTACAATTCCTTATGCAGGCAAATTCCTAATTTGCCCCTTAGCCTTTCAAACTCAACAACATACAATGCTTTACTGAATATGCATCCAATAGCAACATGATCAAGCTTCACAATATTTTCTTCAACTAAATCCCTGATAAATGGGACTTTGTTGACACGGGCAAGTTCTGATTTAGGATCAGCAGATTCATTGTTAGAACCTGAAACTTCATCAAATACAATATCATATGACTGTTGAATGGATGATTCATCATCTGCTGTTTTGGTTGATGGTGCATCATCAACTACCACATTCATTGATTCCACGGTAACTTTAGTTCTAGAGTTATAAACTCTGTAAGCTCTGCTGTTTGTGGAGTATCCAAGAAAAATGCCTTCTGATGCACAGGAATCAAAGAGTTTTGCATTCTCAAATTCTTTACCACGATCACTTCTTATTCTTACAATAACAACCTCCTTTTCTCTTTGAAGTTGTAAGCATAGGTTTCTAAAAGTTTCAAATCTGTCTGATTTTTCTCTAAGGAAATCTATCCAAGTGAATCTAGAAAAATTATCTTCCAAAGCAAAAGCATACCTTTTACCACCAAGACTTTCAGTCTGCACAGGTCCCATCAGATCTATGTGTAATAGTTCAAGTGCTCTAGATGTAACCGGATGTTGGAGCCTCGGATGTGCCACCATGGTTTGCTTGCCTATTTGGCACTCACCACATATAGTTCCTTCCTCAATCTTGAGCTTTGGATTCCCCCTGATTGCTTCTTCTGCTATGACCTTCTTCAAACCTCTCAGATGTAAGTGACCAATTTCTTGATGCCACGGCTTCACTTTATCCTCTTTGCTTAAGAGACAAGTGGACAAGTGGTTTTCTTCTTCAGAGACCCATAAGTAGCAGTTGTCCTTTGACATCACACCCTTCATCAAGAGTCTTCCTTCTTCATTTGTAACAAGACATTCTGACTTTGTGAAGTTTACTTTCATGCCTTGATCACACAATTGACTAATGCTGATCAAGTTTGCTGTAAGTCCCTTCACTAACAAAACATTGTCTAAGTTTGGTAACCCATTGTCAATTAGGTTCCCAATTCCTTTTATTTCTCCCTTAGCTCCATCTCCAAATGTCACAAAACTTGTGGCATAGGATTTTAAGTTGGCAAGATATCCTTCCACTCCAGTCATGTGTCTTGAACATCCACTGTCAAAGTACCAATCTTGTCTAGATGATGCTCGTAGTGATGAGTGAGCTATCAGACATACATCATTCTCCTTTTCTTTCCACTCTTTCTTAGTCTTCACATTTTCTGGCTTTGGTGCAGGTGACCGGAAATTCTTTGGGTAACCATACAATTTATAGCAATAAGGCCTTATGTGCCCTTTCCTACCACAATAGTGACATCTCCAGTTCCTTCTCCTAGATTTAGGTCTTGACCAATTATTCCGATGTGGAGGAGGATGTTGAGGCATCGATCCAGTCTGTGCAGGAGGCTTAGGTTTGGGTTTTAACCAAGTGTCGGTTCCCTGGTGTGTGGGAGGATGTGGTGGTAAAAAGCCAGCACTAATAGGAAAAGTCTTCTCGATGGGAGTACTGATTGTAGCTTTGTTGTATCCCATTTGTTGATCAACAATCTCATAGTCAAAGCCAATTGGTTTCTTTCCTGCACTTTGTTTCAACAACATGGCTTGAAATTTTTCTTCTCCTGACCCATAAACTCTGACTTGTTTTCTAGCATGCTCCAAGTCACCATTCAGTTTTTCAATTTCTTTGTTGAGAGTATCAATTGTTACCAGACATTCATTCTTCTCAGCCTGCAGTTGACAATTCGCCTTCTTTTGTTTTTCCAACGCTTTATAAACTTCATTGCTTCTGATGAACAGATCCTTATAGGTAGTAAGCAGTTCCTCATAGGATGTTTCATCACATGATTCAGCATCAGACTCACACAGACCTGTCAGCGCATTGACATGTTTTGCAGATCCACTTTCAGTTTCCTCCTCTGAGTCATCCTCATCTGACCAAGTGATAGCCAGACTTTTCTTTTGTCTCTTCAGAAAGGTAGGACATTCAGCTTTGATGTGTCCATATCCTTCACATTCTTGACACTGGACCCCTTCTGACTGACTGGTTTTCTCATCACTTCTGGCCCTTCTTTGATCATTGGTCTGTTTGTTGATGTCGAGCTTGATGCTTGGCACATTGAACTTAGACTTTTTGTCCATTCTTTTCACGATTCTGTTGAATTGTCTTCCTAGCAGGACCATTGCTTCTGACAAACTTTCATCACTCTCCAAATCTGATTCTTCATCTTCTCTAGTGTTTGAGGCAAAAGCTAAACTTTTATTTTTCTTTTCTTTTCTTTGATTCATGCCTAACTCATAGGTTTGAAGTGAGCCTATTAGTTCATCCACTTGAATGTTGACCAGATCTTGAGATTCTTCAATTGCTGTCACTTTCATGTCAAACCTCTTAGGTAGAGATCTGAGAATTTTGCTCACAAGTTTTTCATCTGATATGGGTTCTCCCAAGGCATCAAAAGAATTTGCAAATTCTAAAATATTCATGTGAAAATCATGAATAGTCTCTTCTTCCTTCATACTCAGATTTTCAAAGTTTGTGCGAAGCATCTGAAGTTTGGACAACTTTACCTTGTTGGTTCCTTCATGTGCTTTCCTAAGTATCTCCCACGCATGTTTAGCCACAGTGCATCGTTTGACAAGTCTAAACATGTTGATGTCCACCCCATTGAATATGGCATTTAAGGCTTTTGAGTTTCCTAGAGCTAAGTCATCCTCGTCTTTAGAATAGTCTTTTGTAGGCTTGATTTCACTGGTTTTCTTTCCATCCTTATCAATGACCACTGGGGGTTCCCAGCCATTTTCTACAGCTTTCCATGTTCGGCTATCAATGGATTTAAGAAAAACCATCATCTTAGCTTTCCAGTAGTCATAGTTCTCAGGCCCTATCAGTAGGGGCGGTCTGGAAATTGTTCCTCCTTCCTTGTCCATTTCACCAGAAAGTATTTTCCCTGGAGCTCACCCTAAATCCAGAACAGGGTGCCTGCTCTGATGCCAATTGAAATTCTGGCACACTAGTAACACGATGTTGAACACGATGCTCCAACACTGTATGTTTGATCCGATGATCCAACACTGTGTTCAACACTGAACTAGACGAACAATAAGGAAATATAAAATGCACGAAACAGAATAACACAGTTATTTGTTAACCCAGTTCAGCATAACAGCCTACTCTGGGGGATACCAATCCAGGAGTGAATCCACTATGATAGTATTAGTTCAAAGCCCTCAATAAACGCCCTGTTTATGACTTCTCACCTAATCACCACCCGTGCTATATTCTACCTAAGTCACACCTAGGTATGAGAACCTCCGCTCAACTCCTCTTAATCACAGCCACTGTGATCGTACACGTTACAGTTTACAGATGAAGACACACTTCTTAAAACATCCACCAATTCCGTACTTCAAAGCTTAGGAATGGTTCATACACACTATCTCCTTGCTTAGAAGCTCTGGAGATATTACAACACAGTAACACACAGTCCTTAATCTTGCATCAGGGTAATACAAGAAGAGGAACACAATTAACAACACTAAAACCCTAAACACACGCTTTGTAAAACTCAATTACGGCTTTAGTAAGTTGCACAAGGGTTCAGTCTTCCTTTATATAGCACGAGCTAGGTCTTGAATTGGGCTTCAAAAACGCAGCAGGTCCAGAAGTTACTTCAAGGAATATTCTTGTATCAAATGTTTTGTTTCCTAAAATAGTTGATTTGTTTAGAAACAAAACTAGGTCATGGCCGCCTTCTAGAACATCAGGAAAGGCGCTACTTAGTGCACAATACTTCAGGTCAAAGCAACCTTGTAGAAGAAAATATATTTTCCACAAATATATTTTCACCAAATATTTATTCCTTCCATAAATATATTTATTGTCCATAAATATATTTTCAGTAGCAATCTCCTTGAATATATTTTCAATAATAATCTCCTTGAACCATAAAGATTTATTTGAAATAAATCTTTTATATTTTCTACAACAATCTTCACAAAATATATTTTAGAATCAAATCTTTTATCTCTTAATATTGAGGAACAAATAACACATAAATCGCTTACTGAAGATTCTGGAAACACATGTGTGTTGGCACACAAATTAAAAGGCGTGGATTAATTCTTCAATCAAATCTTTCAAAGATCTTACGCAAAAATATATCATTCGCGAAAACAGAGCGCACTGGATGTGGTATCCAATGTTGAAGCATGAATGTTGTATCCAATGTTAAAGCATTCTATCCAACATCTTGCTTGAATATTTGTTTTAGCAAAATGAGGCCAACATAAAACACCAACAGAACTGTTATGTTCAGAGGTTCTTCAGAGAATGGATGTTCTGAGTAGTTTGGAATATCTGAATACTGATCCTCTGATACCTGAAATCTAGACAAACCTTCCACAAGCTCTGACACTTGGTCAGACTCTTTGTCATCAAACTTGACATGCATAGTTTCTTCCACAGTGTGTGTTTCAGAAATATACAGTCTGTATGCTTTTGAGCGTTCAGAATATCCTATAAAGGTACCCTTATAACCTCTAGCATCAAATTTCTTTAGATGGACTTTGTTGTTTAAGATGTAACAAGTACATCCAAACTGATGAAAATAAGAAATGTCAGGCTTTCTTCCTTTGAACAATTCATAAGCAGTTTTGTTCAATTTAGATCTGATATAGATTCTATTTTGAACATAACATGCTGTGTTTATAGCTTCTGCCCATAAAAATTTTGCTACATTAGTTTCATGCATCATGGTTCTGGCCATTTCTTGCAGAGTTCTATTCTTCCTTTCTACAACCCCATTTTGTTGAGGAGTTCTAGGAGAAGAGAATTCATGCAAGATGCCATATTTTTCACAAAAGTTTTCAAAAGGTTCATTTTCAAATTCTCCACCATGATCACTTCTAACTTTTAAAATCGTGTAGCCTTTTTCATTTTGAATTTGTTTGCAGAAAACACTAAACTCATCATATGCTTCATCTTTTGTTCTTAGGAATTTTACCCAAGTCCATCTACTGTAGTCATCAACAATCACTAATCCATACTTCTTTCCATTGATAGAGGCAGTGTTAACTGGCCCAAACAGATCAATGTGAAGAAGTTCCAATGGTCTTGAGGTAGAAACAATGTTCTTAGGTTTAAAAGATGATTTTGTAATTTTTCCTTTTTGACAAGAACCACAAAGTGTGTTTGAGTGATATTTGATTTTTGGTAAACCTCTGACAAGGTCAAGCTTGCTAAGCTTAGAGATTAACCTCCAGTTAGCATGGCCTAACCTCTTATGCCAGATCCATTTTTCTTCACTCAAGGTCAAAAGACACATCACTTTTTGTTCATTCAAATCAGAAAGATTAATTTTATAAACATTGTTCTTTCTCAGACCTTTGAATA
Source organism: Trifolium pratense (assembly GCF_020283565.1). NCBI lineage: Eukaryota > Viridiplantae > Streptophyta > Magnoliopsida > Fabales > Fabaceae > Trifolium > Trifolium pratense. The sequence continues at coordinate 43,598,678 of NC_060064.1, read as the reverse complement.
TAATGGAGTTATCAGATTGTTTAGACACAGTACATGATTCCTTATTAAAGACAACTACATAACCATTGTCGCAAAATTGACTTATGCTCAATAAGTTATGTTTGAGTCCATCTACTAACCAAACATCATTAATAGATAGGGAAGAATTACCTACTGTACCTGTACCTATTATCTTTCCTTTTTGATTACCTCCAAAGCCAACAGATCCTCCTTCTTTCATTGTCAGCTTAGAAAATAGTTGTTTGTCACCAGTCATATGCCTTGAACATCCACTATCCAGATACCATGAGTGATTCATGATACTTCTTTGAGTGGCAGGCTGTATGAGAAACAACTTTAATCATTGCGGTAGAACTCTTCATCACAGTTAATGATAAAGTCATCCCAATATTCTTCCTCTTCATTTCTCAAGTTCTGATTGTTAACTTGAGAACTTGTCAGCCATTTGTCTAGGACATAAGCCCTTCTTCCTTTGCATAGGACTTGTTTCCATACTCTAGGTAGGACATATCCTTTCCTAGTTGGTAAATCTGAATGATACATTATTTCAGCTTTTGGTACCCATCTTCTGGGTCCACGCTTGTTAGTCCACAAATGCTTACTATGTTGTTTAGTGTTAGAGAAAGATCTTGGTTTAGAATAATAACCTTTTTGAAACCTTTTCTTTGTTTGAGATCTGTTATTATTCCAGGATTTGGATTGTTTATGATTCCAGGGTTTGTATTTATTACCAATCCCATGTTCTGATTGATTATATCTACTGACTCTAGAATCATAAATAATCTGAGTCCTGTACTGCATCTGAGGTTTGGAGTTTGAATTTTTTCTTTTAAAAACTTCTGAGCTTTTAGATTGACTAGACTCAGGTACTGAAGTCCCTTTGGTTCCAGAATTTGAAGTCTCAGATGTTGAAGTTTTCAGAACTTCTGAACTAATGTTCTCAGGTTCTGAACAACTTCTATCTTCTGAACTTTTCTTTCCAGATCCTGAGGAACTTGGTTCCTTTGAGCTGTCAGCTTCTAAATCACTCAGATCATCATTCTCATTTTCAACAGTACCAGGATTCTTTCCCTCTTCACTTGGTGGAACAACATAATAAACCCAAGATTTTCCAACCTTTTTGGCAAAGGTCTTCAGCTTTGAATATGTTCTACCATATTCATAGCCAAGTCCTTCTCCTCTATGTCTCAAAACATTATAAATTCTATTAGCAGCTTTGCTCTTCCCAAGGTTGAGATGCACAAACTGTTGAAGAGCTATTTCTTGCTCATCAATAGGTTTGTGACAAACAGCACAACCCTTTTCAAAGTCATTCACTCTATTCAGAGTTTCTTGATATAGACCTTGAAAATGTCCTGCTTGTTCAGTCAGAGTATTAAGCTTTTCTTGTAAAACTTTTTGTTTACTTAACACTCTGAGATGTTTCTCAATGACCTTGTTAAGTGCAGTTATAAGTTGAGATTTAGAACAGTCAGAAAATACCTCATCTGTTACTTCTGAATCTGATTCTGATTCATCCTCTGAGTCTGCATCTGAGTCAGTTGAAGCCATCAGTGCTAGATTTGCCTCTTCCTCTTCCTCAACTTCTTCCTCAGATGATAGCTCTTCAAAAGTAGCCATCAGACTCTTTTTCAATTTGCTCTTAAATTGTTGCTTCTTTGAGCTGTATCTTTTGCTTTTGTCTTTAGCAGACATTTCTGGACAGTCAGCAATAAAGTGTCCTGGCTTCTTACAGTTGAAGCAGTTCTTCTGATCATCCTTTTTGCTGACAAAATTTCTGGAGCTGTTACCTCTGAAGTTTCTTTTGTTAAATCTGTTCCATTGCTGAAACTTGGTGAATAAAGCAAACTCATCTTCACCCATTTCCTCCTCTTGACCATCTGCAGAAGATTCCTCCTCAAAGTCAAGAAGCTGAGTCTTAAGAGCTTTGGAAGGAGTCCTAGTTGACTGTAAAGCCACAGACTTGGACTTCTTCTTAGCTTCTGAATCAGCATTCAGAACCATCTCATGGCTTCTGAGATTGCTTATCAGAGCCTCAAGACTCAGAGTCTTGAGATTTTGAGCTTCTTCTATTGCAGTGACCTTAGGTCTCCAAGCAATAGGAAGACTTCTCAGAATCTTCTGAACATGGTCATAGGTGGAATAACTTCTCTTAAGAGCTTTAAGACCAGATACAAGGATTTGAAACCTTGTAAACATAGTTTCAATGTTTTCATCTTATTGCATAGTGAATAGTTCATATTGCCTTATCAAGAGACTAGCCTTAGCCTCTTGAACCTTTTCATTACCATCATAGGTAGCACACATAGAGTCAAAGATAGATTTAGCAGTAGACTTGTCTTCTATTCTGACATAATCTTCATATCTAATAGCACCAACAACAATGTCCTTTACTCTATGATGCTTAGTGTAGGTTTTTAAGTTAGCTGGTGTGAGTAACTTTCTATGCTCAATGGACAATCTTCCATGTTCATTTAAGTTTTCAAAAGTTACTCCCAGCTCAACCAAATCCCACAACTCATGATCAATAGCAGTAATATTGCTATACAGTCTTTCCTTCCACCACTCAAATAATGATGCATCACCATTGAATATAGGGGCTTTCCTATTGCCACTATGTTCATGTGATTCATTACTTAAGTAGTCAAAACCAAAAGCATTTCTAGGACCACCACCAGCACCACTGGCATCACCGGCTTCACCGGTTGTTCTAGTGCTACTATCGTCTCCTCCAGACATAGTGATCTCACAAGATCTTTACTGTCTCACTGTTAAGTGAAAGTAACAGACCAGTGCTCTAGATACCAATTGAAGGTGTGAAAACTTAAGAAGGGGGGGTTGAATTGTGTTTTAGTCAAGTTTAAAACTTTTTCAAGTTCTTAACTTAACTACAACAGCAGCGGATAAATAACACAATAAAACAAGTTAAGAGAGAGAGAGAGATCACACAAGCAATTTATACTGGTTCCTCTCACAAAACGAGAGTAGTCCAGTCCCCTTGCACACAAGGGATTTCACTATAATCACACAAGATTACAACTGCTCAAGCACACAAGCAAGAGACTTCACCACAATGCTCAAGCACACAAGCAAGAGACTTCACCACAATGCTCAAGCACACAAGCAAGAGACTTCACACTTAAGCACACAAGCTTAAGTTACCTCAGGTACTAGATATAATAAAGTAATTGAAAGAATACAACAGCTCTTAATCAGAACCTAGAAGAACAAATACTAAATATTTGAACTAAAAGTGCAACAACACGGTTCAGAGGTTCAGAGCTTTGTATGAGGAATTCAGAGTTTGTTCGTGCGTGTTAATAATCCTTGATATTAATTACAACTGATTCCTTTAGTATATATACGACTAGAAAAGAGTCGTTGCAAAGATGACCGTTGAAGTTGATAATCTTTTGTCTTCAAGCAGCCTGTCTTGATGCAGTTTGGTTGTATCCAAAACTAAGTAAGAGTTTCAGGTACTTTGACTACTGCAGAGAAGACTTTCCTTATTCAGCTAACACCACTGATAACCCACGTTCTCAAAAGAGAACAGACAGAAAGAGATTAGCTGTTCTGATCAGGCTTGAAAGGTCCTTTTCTTCATTGGTAGAAGAGTTGACTTGCAAAAGAGAATCTTTACAAACTTCAAGAAGATCATCAGAGTTTGATGAAGCTAAGACCTTAAGAAGTTCTGAAGACTTCATCGTCTGAAGATTGCAACTTCTGAGTCTCACGATCTTCTGAACGCTTACAAACTTCTGAAGTCCTTATCTTCTGATCTTTAATCAGAGCTTAATTTGAATCTAAGTCCTGCACACTTAAATTAAATTTTTAGTCCTTCCAATTGTTTATTAATACTTTGTTATCATCAAAACCTTAATAGATTTAGGGGCAAACATTTTTAAATCAATTTTGTTCCAACAAATAATGGTATTTCTCATAATTTTTCTTGTCCAAGAACTCCACAACAAAATGGTGTTGTTGAAAGGAAAAATAGAACCTTACAAGAGATGGCAAGAACAATGATTAATGAATCAAATGTTGAAAAATATTTTTGGGCTGAAGCAATAAATATTGTTTGCTATATTTTAAATAGAGTCACCATAAGAAAGTTTTTAAACAAAACCCCTTATGAACTTTGGAAAGATAGAAAACCAAATATCTCTTATTTTCATATCTTTGGTTGTTATTGTTATATCTTGAATATTAAAGACAACTTGGGTAAGTTTGACTCAAAAGCAGACAAAGGAATATTCTTAGGATACTATACAACATCAAAGGCTTACATAATTTATAATTTAAGAACACAAACCGTTGAAGAGAGTATGCATGTTAAGTTTGATGAATTTGAAGAACAACCTACTTCTACGATAATTGATGAAGAAGAGAATATACCAAATGGATCAAAAGACCATGATACTGAACCGGAATCTACTCCTCAAGTTCCTCCAAAAACTTGGAAGATGGTCAATTATCATCCTCAAGAATTAATCATTGGAAATACTGAAGATGGAATTAAGACTAGAAGAGGTCTTCAGAACACTGAGAACAATCTGGCAATGATCTCTCAAATTGAACCAAGAAATATTGATGAAGCTATTGTTGATGAATCTTGGGTAGAAGCTATGAAAGAAGAACTCTTACAATTTGAGAAGAATGAAGTTTGGGAACTTGTTCCAGCTCCACAAGATCATTCAATCATTGGTACTAGATGGGTGTTCAGAAACAAATTGGACGAAAATGGTAAAGTAACTCGTAATAAGGCCAGACTTGTAGCACAAGGGTACAATCAACAATAAGGTATTGATTATGATGAAACCTTTGCTCCTGTGGCCAGGTTAAAAGCAATTAGAATACTTCTTGCATATGCATCTCATAAATGTTTTAAACTTTTTCAAATGGATGTGAAAAGTGTCTTTTTAAATGGCTTTTTAAATGAGGAAGTTTATGTACATCAACCACCTGGTTTTGTTGATCAACATAAACCTAATCATGTTTTCAAACTTACCAAAGCTCTTTATGGACTTAAACAAGCTCCAAGAGCATGGTATGAAAGACTAAACACTTTCTTACTTGAAAATGGTTTTTCTAGAGGAAAAATTGATACAACACTTTTTATAAAAACTGATAAAGATGATTTGCTCATAGTACAAGTATATGTTGATGATATTATATTTGGTGCTACTAATGAAAAATTGTGTGAAGGATTTTCTAATCTTATGCAAAGTGAATTTGAAATGAGCATGATGGGAGAACTTAGCTTCTTCCTTGGCTTGCAAATCAAGCAACATGAGGATGACATTTTTATTAGTCAAGAAAAATACATCAAAGATCTTCTTAAGAAATATAAGATGAATGAATCTAAGATCATGCCTACACCAATGCACCCCTCATCAAGTCTAGATAAAGATGAGAAAGGAAAAAATGTTTCTGAGAAAGAATATAGAGGAATGATTGGATCACTTTTATATCTAACTGCAAGCAGACCAGATATTGTGTTCTCTGTTGGTCTTTGTGCAAGGTTTCAAACCTCTCCAAAAGAATCTCATCTCACTGCAGTTAAAAGAATTTTTAGATATTTGGTTGGCACACCAGATATTGGCTTGTGGTACAAGAAAGGAACACATTTTGATCTCAAAACCTTTTGTGATGCTGATTATGTTGGTGATAAACTTGAAAGAAAAAGCACAAGTGGTTCATGTCAATTTCTTGGTGAAGCTCTCATAAGTTGGAGTTGTAGAAAGCAAAATACCATAGCACTCTCAACAACTGAAGCAGAATATGTGTCTGCTGCAAATTGTTGCTCTCAGGTGATATGGATCAAAAACCAACTTGAAGACTTCTCACTAAGGTACACAAATATCAATATTTTTTGTGATAATACTAGTGCTATTAATTTATCTAAGAACCCCATTCAGCATTCAAGATCAAAACATATTGAAATTAAACATCATTTTATTCGTGATCATGTTAGCAAAAAAGATGTTGAACTAGTATTTGTTGATACTGAAAATCAGTTAGCTGATATTTTTACTAAACCTTTGGTTGAGGAACGTTTCAATTTTATCAAAGAAAAGTTAAAAATCATCAAAAATCCTAACCAAAATTGTTAAGGCAAAATGTTAGAACGCTCTCAAAACGTTCTGTTTGAACATGTGTTCTATGAGGTTTTATCGTTGCTTCCAACTTTGTTTTAAAGCTTTAAAATCATTTTACATAGATGTAAGTAGACATGATTAGCTTTTCCCTTGACCTCTCCTAACTCAACAACACATAATCTCCCTTCCATCTTTAGCTCTTTTTTAACATTAAGATAGTACACAAATCACTATTCACAAGTACACCTACTCTACCATTTTTCCTCCTCTCCAAGTCTTCTACTCCTATTTTATCTCTCACCACTCGACTTCAACCTTCATCTCTCTCAAACCATTTCATTTCTAAAAATGGCTAGAACCAACTTTTCAAACCAAAATCCTCCTCCTAACCAAAATGTCTCTCCTTCATCTCCACCAAAATCTCTTAACCTTGTTTTAGATCTTGTTTCATCACCTTCTGACCAAAGCATTGTGAATCTTACATAAACCACATCTGATTTTGTTGAAGAATCTCAAACAAACACTACTCTAAGTTAAAACCTCTCTGAAATTTCTCAGATTGATCTAAACATTTTTACCAAACCTGAAGACATTAGATCCATTGATCTAATCACTCCTATCTCAACCATTGTTGTTCCTAGTACAACCTTAACTCCTCCCATTCTTACCCAACCAAAGCGAACTAAGTCTGTGGATAGAACCAAAGCAAGAAAATTTGCCCGTGCTTTATCTAGTTTTGATACTACTTGTAACGACCCGTTTTTCGTATTCGTATATTTTATTAAATGTATTTTATTTATTAATTGGCTTTTATTATTTTAGTGAGCGACGAATAATTATTTAGCCGAACGTAAGTTATTAGACGCGAGAACCATTGTTTTGGGCTTATGGGCGTGAGAGGCATGGGCCTAAGCCAATTGGGCTTGGTTCATGACACATGAGAAGTAGTATAAGTAGCAAGTCCAACTTATGAATAGTATCATAACTTCATTTCTTTGAGTTGAGTGAGTAGAAGCAAGATAGAGCAAGAGCTAGGGTTTTGGCTAAGAGAAAGCTTGAGCAAGAGAAGGCTTGAATCATCATCTTTGCTTAAGGTAAGAGATTAGAATTCATGATTCTTGAGTGACAAGGAGGGGGGAGATTGTCTATGTCTCCGTTCCCGAACTCTCCCACTCAATTTCTTTTAGATTTTGATTAAGCTTTTGTATGTGAGTATGATGTTCTTCATCATCACTTTGTATGTGTTAATCACTAGCTTGATTCCATGATAAATATGTATGTATTTGAACCATTTTTGAAAAGTTTATGAAAGTTACTTAAAACTCAAGTAATTGGCATGATTTTGATTGTTAGAGGTATTTGGATGTTTGGAAGGGATGATTAATGTTCCTTGATACCATATATGTTTGGAATGGCTGTTTATATGAATTTATAACATGTTTGGATGAATTTTTAAGTTGATTTGAGGTTAAACCGCCTTAGATAACTCAAGAACAGATATTCTGTTCTGGTGTGGTTCGCTAAGCGACCAGGGGTTCGCTGTAGCGAACAGGTTCGCTGGATCTCGCCGAAGCTCGCTATGAGCAGGTGGTTCCCGGGTGAGGTTCGCTTAGGCTCGCTAAGCCTTCGCTCAGCGAATAGTTCGTTGAAGCTCGCCAAGTCTCGCCAAGTCTCGCCATGAGCAGGTGACTTCCTGGTGTGGTTCGCCAAGTCTCGCTAAGGCTTCGCTTAGCGAAGGCCTCTGTGACAGCAATTCTTGTTGATGTTTATAAGTGTGATTAGGCACTTGTAACATGGTTTAAGGGTATCCTTACATGATTGTTGATACATGTTGATACTGTTAATGCTTATTGGTAATCGTTATATGAATGATAAACGTGTATGCAATAAGTTGTAGCTTAATGTGAGCAATGTTATGTTTTGGCATTAATTTGCAATGTTAAGTGAATGTGTTAGGATTGTGTTCCCGCATTCATAAAAGTGTAGCTTCGAGCTAGAGAATATCATATGGTTGATATGTGTATGCATACATGCATTCATGATTGTATGTGAACATTGGAAACTTGGGTTCCAATAACGAAAATGGATTATGTGTCCATAATGAAGCCGAGGATCGGATTAGATGAATCCATGAGTCCAGAGCTGCTATCCAACAGGATATAAAACTGTTTTGGCTTATCCAAGGGAGATAAGATGGTTCGGTAAGTTCCGACATATCCAGCATGATATAAAACTGTTCTTGGTCCACCGTTGGTGAGACATTTTGGTACCACATGCATTTAGTTATGTCTAGGGATGGCATGACAGTGAATTAATTGGCATTAGATACCTTAGGGTAAATGCGCATATATTTGATAAATGGTATGTGACATTATCTGGTTGAATGGTGTTGAACTTTATTAATTGATAATCGTTTAGTGCGATGTTTTGGCGTGAGTTAGAATATGTATGATGTAGTTCGAAAGTGTAAGGTCTTTCTTATGCTCGTATGATATGCGATTATGTTTTCTAACTCTCTGCTTTGTGTTATTTGCTGGACCTTTGGGGGTTCAGATATTCAGGCTGAGGATTGTGCCGACGTTTAGACTGCTGTTCTAGCGTGGTGTTGAAGTACCTTTTGGTGAGGAGACTTAGCATAGATTACTCCTCTTAGTACTAGCTTTTGACTAGAGTTTGTAAATAGTGAATGCTCTGGTAATGTAACATCGAGTCGGGGATTACGCTTGGATTTCATCGTATATCGGTGTTACCTTTTTGTTATGCTAGTTCTTGTATAAGTGACATCCTTAGGGATGAATATGGCTTATGTATATATATATGTATATATATGCAATGCTTGGTTTGATTGGAATCCGCTGTTGCTTTTCATGTTAAATTTCATGATGCTCTGTGTGTATGCATGTGTTTTAATTACCGCGTGGCACTCTGCCTTTACACTTGTTGAAAAGTTTTTAAAATTACGTTTTTAAGGGTAGTATGGGTTAGGGTGTTACAATAGTGGTATCAGAGCAGGTCGGTTCATGTGAACCAATTAGGACTTTTCTTTTCCCCGTATGAGCATGTGTAGGGAACACTGTTAGTACTTTCTAACGTCTAGTTGTGATTCGTTCAGGAATCATGGCTGCTGCGAGAACGAATGCTCAGATTGCGGAAGCTTTGGCCGCACTTACCAACATTGTGGTTAGAGATCATCAACCTGGAAGAGAGGTAGAGATGAGGTTGGAAAGGTTCATGAAGCAGAAACCGCCAACATTTACCGGAGGTTACAACCCGGATGGAGCTCACAAGTGGCTGGAGGAACTTGAAATAATCTTTGAAGCAATGGATTGTTCCGAGGAAGGGAAGACAACCCTTGGGACATATGTGTTGCGTGAGGAAGCGAACGTGTGGTGGAAGAACGCCAAGTTGAGGCTAGGACCCGGTGGTATGGCTATACCGTGGGCAATGTTTAAAAGAGAATTTTTGGTTAAATATTTTCCTGTGGATGTGAAGAATAAGAAGGTGGTGGAATTCATGGAGTTGAAACAGGGAAATATGACGGTAGCTGACTATGCCGTCAAGTTTGAGACTTTGTGTGCGTTTAGCCCGCATTACAACACTATGGAAGCGGAGAACGACAAGTGTGTGAAGTTTGAAAGTGGTCTACGTCCAGACATTAAGCATATGATTGGATTTTCGCAGATAAGGGATTTTGCGACCCTTGTGAACAAGAGTAGGATCTGTGATGAGGATGGTAGAGCTAAGGTGAACTACTACAAGGCTGCGAATGACCGAAAAGGGAAAGGACAAGAGCGCGGAAAACCTTATGATAACCGCGGTAGGGGTAATACAAGTGGTGGTAAGAAGCCGACGAATGGAAGTTGTTATAACTGTGGAGAAAGGGGTCATATGTCTTATGATTGCCCTAAGAAGGGAGATAGGTGTAAGAATTGTGGAAAGCTGGGCCACAAGACCGAGGTTTGTAGGACGAAAGTGGTGTGTTTTAACTGTGGTGAGGAAGGCCACAAGAGTCCGACTTGTAAGAAGCCCAAGAAGGTGATGGGCAAGGTGTTTGCTTTGAGTGGAGAGGATGCTAGCCTTGAGGACAATCTCATTAGAGGTACGTGTTTCATCTATAACACTCCTTTAATTGCGATTATAGATACGGGAGCGACGCATTCTTTTATTTCTTTGGATTGTGCGAAGCGTCTTAGTATTCCTTTAACGGATATGATGGGTAGGATGGAAATAGAAACTCCTGCTAATGGTTCAGTGATTACCCGACAAGTATGTCGTAATTGCCCCGTAACCATTTTTGGTAAGCATTTTGGTATGGATTTAGTGTGTATTCCACTTAGTGGTATGGATGTGATTTTTGGTATGAATTGGTTAATCTTCAACCGAATTCATATCAACTGTCGTGAGAAGGCCGTTGTTTTTCCGAAGCCGGAGGAGAACTTGCATTTGATGAGCGGGAAGGAAGTATCGGAAGCATTGAAAGAACATGCCGAGATGTTCATGATGTTTGCATCATTGAAACTCGAAGGAGGAGTTAAGGTAGAAGAGTTACCGATCGTTTGTGAATTCCCAGATGTGTTTCCGGATGATATATCTGACGTGCCTCCAAAGCGAGAGGTAGAGTTTTCTATCGACCTAGTACCTGGAACTAGTCCGATATCGATGGCGCCGTATCGAATGTCAGCGTCAGAGTTGAATGAGTTGAAGAAGCAACTTGAAGAGCTGCTTGAGAAGAGGTTTGTTCGACCGAGTGTTTCGCCATGGGGAGCGCCGGTATTGCTTGTGAAGAAGAAAGATGGAAGCATGAGATTATGTATAGACTATCGTCAGTTGAACAAAGTGACGATCAAGAATAAATATCCACTTCCGAGGATAGATGATTTGATGGATCAACTAGTTGGAGCTTGCGTGTTTAGTAAGATCGATTTGAGATCTGGATACCATCAGATTAGAGTGAAGACGGAAGACATACCTAAGACTGCATTTAGGACGAGGTATGGGCACTACGAGTATTCAATTATGCCGTTTGGTGTGACCAATGCACCTGGAGTTTTCATGGAGTATATGAACCGAATTTTCCATTCATTTTTGGATAGATTCGTGGTGGTGTTCATCGACGACATTTTGATTTACTCAAAATCCGAGGAAGAGCACGAAGAGCACTTGAGAATTGTTTTGCAAGTTTTGAAGGAGAAGAAGTTGTATGCCAAGTTGTCGAAGTGTGAATTTTGGATGAAAGAGGTGAGTTTCCTAGGGCATATAATTTCGAGTGGAGGAATCGCGGTAGATCCTGCGAAGGTTGACGCTGTGTCACAGTGGGGAACGCCGGAATCTGTTTCAGAGATTAGAAGTTTCCTTGGTTTAGCCGGTTACTATAGAAGATTCATCGAAGGTTTTTCGAAGTTGGCTTTGCCGTTAACCAAGTTGACGAGGAAAGATCAAGCGTTTGTTTGGGATGGTATTTGTGAGAAGAGTTTCCAAGAGCTCAAGAGAAGATTGACTACTGCACCCGTGTTGATTTTACCTGATGCCAAAGAGTCGTTCGTCGTGTATTGCGATGCTTCGAAGTTAGGACTTGGTGGAGTGCTTATGCAAGGGGGTAACGTGGTAGCATATGCTTCAAGGCAACTGAAGGTTCACGAGAGGAACTATCCAACGCATGATTTGGAGTTAGCCGCCGTGGTGTTTACTTTGAAAGTGTGGAGACACTACTTGTATGGATCGAGGTTTGAAGTGTTTAGTGATCACAAGAGTCTGAAGTACTTATTCGACCAGAAGGAGTTGAATATGAGGCAACGAAGATGGCTCGAATTCTTAAAGGACTACGATTTTGAATTGAGTTATCACCCCGGAAAAGCCAATGTGGTGGCCGATGCATTAAGTAGGAAGACTTTGCATATGTCATCATTGATGGTGAAAGAGTTAGAGTTGATTGAAGAATTCCGAGACTTGAGTCTTGTGTGCGAGGTTACTTCTACAAGTGTGAAGCTAGGAATGTTAAAGTTGACGAATCCTTTTCTTGAAGATATTAAAGAACGTCAGAAATCGGATAAGAGATTGATGGAGAAGATGGTACTCATCAATGAAGGTAAGGAGACCAATATCAAGATTGACGAAAGTGGAGTCATGAGATTTCACGGAAGAGTTTGTGTACCGGATGTACCCGAATTAAAGAGAATGATCATGGAAGAAGGTCACAGAAGTGGTTTGAGTATTCATCCTGGAGTAACCAAGATGTATCAGGATTTGAGGAAGTTGTTTTGGTGGCCGGGAATGAAGAGGCAAATTTCTGAATTTGTTTATTCATGCTTAACTTGTCAGAAATCGAAGATTGAACATCAGAAGCCGTTTGGTTTGTTACAACCAATGTTTATACCCGAATGGAAATGGGATAGCATTGCAATGGATTTTGTGGGAGGTTTACCGAAGACCAAGAAAGGTAACGAGGTGATTTGGGTAGTGGTAGATCGTCTGACGAAGTGTGCTCACTTCATTGCTATCAGGAAAGGTACTTTGGTGCCTAAGTTGGCCGAGATTTATGTGGAGCAGATTGTGAAGCTACATGGTATTCCAACAAGTATTATTTCGGATAGAGATCCGAGATTTACTTCTAGATTTTGGGAAAGCTTGCAAGAAGCTTTAGGAACGAAGTTGAGGTTGAGTTCAGCGTATCATCCTCAGACAGATGGTCAGTCGGAGAGGACGATACAATCCTTAGAGGATTTGTTGAGGGCTTGTGTTTTGGAACAAAACGTGAATTGGGATTCTTGTTTGCCGTTGGTAGAGTTTACATACAACAACAGTTACCATTCTAGTATCGGAATGGCACCGTTTGAGGCTTTGTATGGGAGAAGGTGTAGGACACCTCTGTGTTGGTATGAAACTGGAGAAGGTGCAATTCTTGGACCAGAGATTGTACAAGAGACAACAGAGAAGATTCGGATGATTCGTGAGAAGATGAAAGCGTCTCAGAGTCGACAGAAGAGTTATCATGATAAGAGGAGGAAGGACATTGAATTCCAAGAGGGGGATCATGTATTCCTACGAGTTAAATCGACTACTGGAGTAGGGCGTGCGTTGAAGTCAAGGAAGTTGACATCGAGGTTTATTGGACCGTTTGAGATTTTGAAGCGAGTTGGGAAAGTTGCGTATAGGATTGCATTACCGCCATCATTGGCGAATTTGCACGATGTTTTTCATGTATCACAGTTGCGCAAGTATGTGTCTGATCCGACACACGTGATTGAATCGGACGATGTTCAAGTGAGGGATGACTTGACCATCGAGACTGTGCCTTTGAGAATCGAAGGAAGAGAAGTGAAGAGGTTGAGAAACAAAGAGATTGCATCCGTGAAAGTCGTGTGGGGAGGACCGGCTGGTGAGAATGCGACGTGGGAGTTGGAAAACAAGATGAGAGATTCTTATCCCGATCTGTTTCTAGGTAATTTCGAGGGCGAAATTCTTTTAAGGGGGGTAGGATTGTAACGACCCGTTTTTCGTATTCGTATATTTTATTAAATGTATTTTATTTATTAATTGGCTTTTATTATTTTAGTGAGCGACGAATAATTATTTAGCCGAACGTAAGTTATTAGACGCGAGAACCATTGTTTTGGGCTTATGGGCGTGAGAGGCATGGGCCTAAGCCAATTGGGCTTGGTTCATGACACATGAGAAGTAGTATAAGTAGCAAGTCCAACTTATGAATAGTATCATAACTTCATTTCTTTGAGTTGAGTGAGTAGAAGCAAGATAGAGCAAGAGCTAGGGTTTTGGCTAAGAGAAAGCTTGAGCAAGAGAAGGCTTGAATCATCATCTTTGCTTAAGGTAAGAGATTAGAATTCATGATTCTTGAGTGACAAGGAGGGGGGAGATTGTCTATGTCTCCGTTCCCGAACTCTCCCACTCAATTTCTTTTAGATTTTGATTAAGCTTTTGTATGTGAGTATGATGTTCTTCATCATCACTTTGTATGTGTTAATCACTAGCTTGATTCCATGATAAATATGTATGTATTTGAACCATTTTTGAAAAGTTTATGAAAGTTACTTAAAACTCAAGTAATTGGCATGATTTTGATTGTTAGAGGTATTTGGATGTTTGGAAGGGATGATTAATGTTCCTTGATACCATATATGTTTGGAATGGCTGTTTATATGAATTTATAACATGTTTGGATGAATTTTTAAGTTGATTTGAGGTTAAACCGCCTTAGATAACTCAAGAACAGATATTCTGTTCTGGTGTGGTTCGCTAAGCGACCAGGGGTTCGCTGTAGCGAACAGGTTCGCTGGATCTCGCCGAAGCTCGCTATGAGCAGGTGGTTCCCGGGTGAGGTTCGCTTAGGCTCGCTAAGCCTTCGCTCAGCGAATAGTTCGTTGAAGCTCGCCAAGTCTCGCCAAGTCTCGCCATGAGCAGGTGACTTCCTGGTGTGGTTCGCCAAGTCTCGCTAAGGCTTCGCTTAGCGAAGGCCTCTGTGACAGCAATTCTTGTTGATGTTTATAAGTGTGATTAGGCACTTGTAACATGGTTTAAGGGTATCCTTACATGATTGTTGATACATGTTGATACTGTTAATGCTTATTGGTAATCGTTATATGAATGATAAACGTGTATGCAATAAGTTGTAGCTTAATGTGAGCAATGTTATGTTTTGGCATTAATTTGCAATGTTAAGTGAATGTGTTAGGATTGTGTTCCCGCATTCATAAAAGTGTAGCTTCGAGCTAGAGAATATCATATGGTTGATATGTGTATGCATACATGCATTCATGATTGTATGTGAACATTGGAAACTTGGGTTCCAATAACGAAAATGGATTATGTGTCCATAATGAAGCCGAGGATCGGATTAGATGAATCCATGAGTCCAGAGCTGCTATCCAACAGGATATAAAACTGTTTTGGCTTATCCAAGGGAGATAAGATGGTTCGGTAAGTTCCGACATATCCAGCATGATATAAAACTGTTCTTGGTCCACCGTTGGTGAGACATTTTGGTACCACATGCATTTAGTTATGTCTAGGGATGGCATGACAGTGAATTAATTGGCATTAGATACCTTAGGGTCGCACTTTCTTTGATAACTTTGGTTCTACCGGCAGGTCGCGGTTAGGGTCAAGTTCCTCTTTTCCTTGATAACTTTGGTTCTACCGGCAGGTCGCGGTTAGGGTCAAGTTCCTCTTTTACCTGTTTTCAAGACGATCCTAAACAGTCGCTTATCAGTTATGTCTAGGGATGGCATGACAGTGAACTAATTGGCATTAGATACCTTAGGGTAAATGCGCATATATTTGATAAATGGTATGTGACATTATCTGGTTGAATGGTGTTGAACTTTATTAATTGATAATCGTTTAGTGCGATGTTTTGGCGTGAGTTAGAATATGTATGATGTAGTTCGAAAGTGTAAGGTCTTTCTTATGCTCGTATGATATGCGATTATGTTTTCTAACTCTCTGCTTTGTGTTATTTGCTGGACCTTTGGGGGTTCAGATATTCAGGCTGAGGATTGTGCCGACGTTTAGACTGCTGTTCTAGCGTGGTGTTGAAGTACCTTTTGGTGAGGAGACTTAGCATAGATTACTCCTCTTAGTACTAGCTTTTGACTAGAGTTTGTAAATAGTGAATGCTCTGGTAATGTAACATCGAGTCGGGGATTACGCTTGGATTTCATCGTATATCGGTGTTACCTTTTTGTTATGCTAGTTCTTGTATAAGTGACATCCTTAGGGATGAATATGGCTTATGTATATATATATGTATATATATGCAATGCTTGGTTTGATTGGAATCCGCTGTTGCTTTTCATGTTAAATTTCATGATGCTCTGTGTGTATGCATGTGTTTTAATTACCGCGTGGCACTCTGCCTTTACACTTGTTGAAAAGTTTTTAAAATTACGTTTTTAAGGGTAGTATGGGTTAGGGTGTTACACTACTCTTAACACTACTGTTCATCACTCTGATTCTGAGAATACTCTCTCAGGCAAAAGTCTCACTAAAACTTCTGCTGCCAAAACCAAGACAACCTCTAAAGCCAAAACTGCATTCTTATCCACTTCGTCTACCTCCATGAAAAAGAAAAAACTAGACAAAGGCAAGGCTAAAACCATTTTTCTCAAAGACCTAGAATATAAGAAAAATGAGATAAGACACTCTTTAGTTCTACCATCTTCAAGACAAGAGTTTGAAGAAACTTGGAAGGTGAAGCCCGTTGATGAGTCAAGATTCTTTCAATTGGAAAGTCTCTATGCTAGAGGAATAAATCTTTACAAATATCTGGATCCTCAAGGATGGACTGAGATCTTTCGAATGAAAGAAATTACCTTTCCCCATGTAGCTCAATCTTTTTACTTTAATGCTGCAACCTATGCTGAGAAAAGTCTAATTGTTACGTAAAAGGAGAAGAGATCAATTTAACACCTGAAGTTATTGCTAAGATCTTAAGAATTCCTTGTGAAGGCACCATGGTTTATGGACCAACATGGTATGAAGCTTTAAATGTCAAAAAGGATGAACTCATTCTTGAGTTGTTTACAAAGAAAGGTCAGCAAATGAAAGATCCTAAGGCATCCTTGTTGAAGAAAGAATACAGGATATTGCACAATATATGTCAATATTGTATCTTTCCTAGGCTTGGAAGCATGGAAAAGGTAACGGTCAATGACTATATGGTTCTCTACCATTTGTCCAAGAAGATCAAGCTGAACTTACCCTATGTTATCATCCAACATATGATCAAGACTGCTCAATCTGGAAAGAGCAAGATTGCTATCCCTTATGAAATGATTTTAACTAAAATCTTTAGGGATCTCAAAGTTGATCTGAAGAAAGAACATTCTGAGAATATCTGCCACTCTTTTTCTGTTAAAAACCTTCATCACATGAAAAAGGATGATGATGAAGATGATGAAGCTACTGGCTGTTGAAGTTGGGTCTAAAAGGAAAAGGCCAGAATTTGAGAAACAAGAAGATTGGAATACTCTCGTTGCTACAATGCTAGAGCATTCTAAGAACATGCTGAAGGAGTCTGCTGCTGAAGACCTTGGCAATTCTTCAAAAGAAAAATCAAAGGATACTAAGAATGATCCTAGATCATCTCAGTTGGATAACATTGACAAAAATGTTGGAAGAATTCGCAAGGATATGTTGAAAATGTTTGAAGGGTTCAACAACCAAAATGGAATACTCCTCTACTTGTTATCTGAAAACAAATTGATGCATGATTGGATCTTCAAAACCGTTTGCCCTACTCTCAAACTCTCTCCACCACCTCTTAACCCAACACCTGATGCTCTTGCCTTTCCTCAACCTGATGACTCATCTACCTCTGATAACTCCAGCTCATCTGACTCTGAATAAGTCTCTTTTTCTCCTACCCTTTTAGATGCTGACAAAGGGGGAGAATGAATTAGAAAATTGAGGGGGAGCTGATTAGGATATTTAGGGGGAGCTAATTAAGAAAATGCCCGAATGCTTGATTAAATCTTTTTGAAATGCTGATCTTTAGATTAAAATCGTTTGCAAGTTTTTATTTTCTAAACTAGGACTTTTTTGAATCTTTTATCTTTAATCTTGTGCTATGCAACTGATTGTATCACTCTTGCTGAGTTTAAATGATTAAAGAATTTATGTTTGATTCAAATTAATTTGTCCTTAATTTCTCTCTTTTGCATTTTTTTTAATTTATCACTTTTGATAATGAATGCTTAAATTGAGGGGGAACTTTGATAATTAAGCACAAGTATTATTACTTATTTGATTAAATCAGAATCTCAATTAAAATCTTATTCAAGAAGTTTGTCATCATCAAAAAGGGGGAGATTGTTGAGGCAAAATCCTAATTTGATGTTTTAAAGATAACAAACATCTTAATTATATTTTAAGTGAATTCTGATCTTTTTGTGATCTAACAAGTGCTCTTGAGTGATTAATATATACAGGAACAAAAGCTCATTCATTATATATCACTACACTTAAATTGATTGAAAACTGCAAGTTTATGAGAATGATCAGAGAACATTCTTCAGTCTGCACTTTTTCTCACGTGCAAAGCTATACATCAACAAATAAGCACTTAATTGATATCATCTGAACAAGAGACAAATAAGCACTTTTGCAAAGGACTTTATTGAAGAGAATCTCTACAGGATATAAGTCATTTAAAGCAAGGATTAAATGATAGCAAAAGAAAGCTTCCTATTTGTTTATGTTTAAGGAATAAACATGAACATGTCTTTGACAATTTATTTCTCAAGCTCATATGCTCTATTCAGAGATTATTTGAAGACATTTATGGACCAATGAAAAGGAGACAACAAGTTTGAAATGGTACTTCTCAAAGGACTTCATAAAATATATTTCACTATGATCTTAATCTACAATGGAAAACTACTTGTACTTTTACAAGTACACATGAATAGTAAAAGGATAAGAAGACCAGCTATCATCATATGATCATCATGAATATCTTGAGGCCCACGAAATCAAAACAAGCAATGCACATCTCTCTATTTGATCTAGGCCAAGAATCAGAAAATACTCTGGGAGAACGATCTAAGAACGTTCCAGAATCAAGCAGACTTTCTGCTCTTGATCGAAAGATTCTCACCAGCTGTTGTAATTAATCTTCCAAGGCTTCAACAGTGCTTGTTCTTGGAGAACAAGTTCATACAGCTCAAAGATGCCCAACCTCACGCTCCTCATGACATCATCATTCTAAGAATGTTCTCAAGAAGCATCTTCTCTCTCATCAAATATTATTTGAATAATATTTGATCTGATCTTTTAAAGGACTAACGGCTAGTCTTTGGCAACACTCCAACCTGCTTGGAGACCACGGAACAAAGGACAAACAACATCTATAAATAGCACACTTGGGTGCTTTGAAGATTCAAGAGTTTCAACTACAAATTTCAACATCCACACTTGTCTTTTTCGACCAAGTCATTAAACTCTTCCACTCTCACTCCAGCTCTCTAACATCACATACTTGGATCAGTATATCATTGAGTGAACTGAGTGTATTCTTCTATTAGCTTCTCAACTTGATTTTCTCTTCATTTGAAAGCTTGTGATCCGAACAATTCATTGTAAAAGATTGGCTCAAGTCAATACGTAACTATTGATTGAGTGACACCTTAGTTTGTAGGACTGAGGTAGATATTAAGCTTGTAGGGCTTAAGGTTATTGATCTTGGTTTAGATCAAGGAGGTTTGTAATTTGAGATTACTAGTATCTCAAGATTATAGTGGATACTCACGGAGCGTGAGGGACTTGACGTAACCCATACTATTAGGGGGTGAACCAGTATAATTGTTGTGTGTTAATTCTCTCTTCCCTTATCTTTTATTTTCTGCAAACACTAAGCACACAATTCACTTTGAATTTGTTTTACTGCTAACCAGATCGTTCTGAGATCATTCTAACGCTTTCTGTTGAGTTATATTTTTAAG
Source organism: Trifolium pratense (assembly GCF_020283565.1). Lineage (NCBI taxonomy): Eukaryota > Viridiplantae > Streptophyta > Magnoliopsida > Fabales > Fabaceae > Trifolium > Trifolium pratense. Next base: position 43,579,126 of record NC_060064.1, on the reverse strand, counting down.
AGGTAAATTTTAATAGGTTCACAATTCAGTCCCCCCTTTCTTGTGAAAAACTTTGCTACTTCACCTTCAACATCTCGCAAGCATGCAGCAGTAGAATATTTATTTTATGCATTATAGCATGCCGCATCAATGTTACATTTTAACAATCCTTGTTGCGGTTTTGACCATCTCTGCGTAGCCTGACCTGTCATCGTTCTATCATGGTTTGGCTTGCATCGAGCTCACACCCAGTCAGCTAACACATCCTTAGCTCGCCTATTTGTTTCATAGGTAGGTAGAGATTGTTGTTCCAACATTTTTGGTTTCGTCGCCACCAAACTGTCCACAAGAGTATAACAACTTATGCCATAATCTCTCCATCTAACTTTTCTAGCAATGTAAAAATCAGTGGAACATAACCTGATGCATAAAGGACCAATTGTTCCAACAAATCCCACATTCCTTCCTCCTTCCATACCTCATGTACCGCCACACATCCGAAAAAAGTAATGCCATTCATTTTCATAAGCGGCTTCACAACAAGGGCACATCGATCCACACTGTACTCCTCTTTAAATCAACCTTGCTTTGACCAGAATTCTAAGATTCCATAGCTTCCTCCAATCACCAGGTTCTCGAATGTGTGAATTATCTATTATTACTTCCATGAACTTGTAGTATGCAGATCGAACGGAGTAGATCCCGTTCTTACTAAACACCATATTGGTGTATCCTCATTGTGTGCCCTGTTGATTGGAATTTTGATTATTTCAGCACCATCTCTTTGATTGAACATTTGACATAATGACATATTTACATTTAATGACATAATGTGGCTTGAATAAAATTAAAATTACTCTATGGGAGAATATGTGGAAAGAAAAAGAATATCATTAATTATAAAAAAATGAGTATTTTTTAAATAGAAATGAAATTTAATACTTCCCCATAACACAATATATGTTATTTTAGGGGAAAAAATTGTACCATAATATATGTCGTTTTATATTACCAATGAAACATTTAATACTATTTTTTTTATTATACTCTTAACTATTTATTACTCTATTTTTTTCAATTTTTCAATTTATTTTTTCATTAGAATAAATGAAAGAAAATTTTGTAAAACATTAATTACCTTTGTGTAAAAGTGTGAAGTGACATATATTCTGATAGGAAAAAGGAGTAACTTAATTCTTCTCTCACTGATCGGCACCATCGCTCTCTTACCGATCTGCCATGGCTGAGAACCTTAATTCTTGGTTTCAGCACCTTCTACTTCGTTCTCCGACACGACCTTTAATTGTTCTCCACCGCAAGGAACCTTGCATTTCCGATTCACTTACGCTAAGTCTCTCTCCGATACAGTCAATTTTCTGTCATGCATCTCTTCGGTAAGAACCCTAATCTTTTTATTCCCGCTCTCTATTACCTCAATTTAATCTTCTAAATGACTTTATTTGTATTCCTATGACCTAGCTTATAGTCAAATTAATTTGAATTATGATCAATTTCTATTTGCTTCTGTAAGAATTTTGCAATTCATGATTCTTCTTCTTCTTCTTCTTCTTCTTCTTCTTCATGTTTTCTTTGAATTGCAGTGAAAGTGTTTGATAAAAGTACTCACTGAATATTTTGTTAATTTCATAGTGATCTTGTTGATAATTGGATACAAATTGAAATGCTATTTATAATGTCAGTTAGATAATTTTTGCATCAATAATTTTCTACTGCTAAGGATAAGGATTTGTGCTTTTGTTTTGTGAGAGTATTATTGTGATTATTTGTTTCTGAGGGCAGAACATGCATTCTGGTTGTGTCAAGACAAATTTAGATCTCAACATCCTCTAGGGTGGTATAAGTTGGGAAAGTGTGAGAATATGAAGTATGTTATGGTTACTTTCTTATAGCTTGTATATGAATTTCATACTGATCATAAGCCAATTGAGGAAAGTGTTGAGAATATGAAGTATGTTAGTGTTGATTCATGCTTAATTTTAGTCTAGGTTGGATGCACAAATCAGGGCTTAGTGGTTTAGGGTTGAACTTAGTGTTTTGCAAATTTTTGAAGCTAATAGTAGTGAGTCACTCACTTAGCCTTAAAAATGTACTTCAAAATTTTGCAAAATTTGAACTTCAAAATGTACTTCAAAATTTTGCAAAATTTGAACTTAAAAATGTACTGTGAGTGGTACATTCAACCTGTTCTAATGTTATGATTGTGTACTAACTTATCCTTAAAAATGAACTTCAAAGTTCAGGAACCTCAGCTGAAGCATGGGTTGGTGATGCAGGAGGGGCTTACAGTAATGGCCATCATCTTGTGTCTGATGCATTTGATCAACAAGGTCTTGTAATTTATTATTTATCTATTGGTGTTAGTATGAAATTCACATACTCTTAATTTTCCTTAAAGACCAAGATAAGTGTGCGAATACTAAATTATCTGCGTATTTATGGTTATGGCATAGGTGTTGAGATAGATAGAGATATATTAGTTAACGTAAAATGGCTTTGAAGATTTTTTATGTTCCTTTTCGTTATTGAAGAATATGGTGACTGTGGTCTTTTTGGAACTTCTTTTAGTTGTAGATACTTCGTGTTGGGTGGTTGAAGTGTGGATTCATTACAACTCTGCAAAATTTGGACAAGTTTATGCAGTAGCTTCAACTTGTCTCGTAAGCTTTCACAATACTTTTGCACATAGTTCATTGTTCCACTATCAAGCTAAATGCTAATAGATTCTTATTCCACTATCAAGCTAAATGCTCAGCTTTGACTACATGTATATATCAGTTATGTATTTCCATGCCTATCTATTGAAATAGTTAAGTCCCATAGGCAGTTGATTTTACATTAGAGGAATTAAATTCGTCAAGGGTGTATCAGAGGTATAGCTTCATAGGTGAATAGTATAATTGTTAGTCCCTCCCTACACTTAGAGATATATCATGGTTTATGAATCAGCATCAATAACTCTAAATTCAATTGGGGAAGTAAAAAGCATCAAGTTAAGCTACTCTATCTTATATTGAATTGCTAAAATGTGGTTTTTAATGTCCTCATTGTTTTTTATTTTGTTTACATACATACAGGTTACAGAACAAGTGATTCAGATTCATGTGTTCTAGAGAACAAATCTATTCCTTAGTTTGCAAGTATGAAGTTAATGGATAGACTTAACCAATGCTTTATTGTTTTCTAATTAATATGAGCTTGAATTTCAATTTTGTAATAAAACATATGATTACTTGTTGGCACTAATGCTTGTGCTAGCTTATTTACTTTGGCATCCAAAACCTTAGTTGAATCTTGCTAATCTGGAATTGTTCCATTTTGGTCATGTTCAAATGCAGGAACAACTCTAGAACAAATCTAGAATGCAGATTAATTGTTACATTGATTTTTGGTCTAGTTTTGTTTCTCTTTTCTGGTTTTTCTGTTGGCTTAATTGTGTGTTTGCATGATTTTTTTGTGTTTGTTTAAGCTTCGTGCCTGACTCTGTTATGTCATCAGGGGCCAGAGGGTTACACAATCTATCTTTTTGGATTTGTGCTAGCTCTGTTATGTCATCAGGGGCCGGAGGGTTACAAAATCAAGCTGCAAGACAAGTATGTGTGTTTTTGTCTTATAGTTTAAGCTTTCAACTGTTGCCTTGATTTGATCTATAAACATTTACTATGATATAATATGCTTTCTGTTCTCTAAATGTCAATTAGACTTCTCATTTGTTTGGCATAGTCAATACATATCAAACTATTTCTTCTTATCAGTTTTGAAAATCCCTTGATGCAAAACAGAAAGTAGGGATGTTGACAGAATTTATGAATTTTGGTAATATGGACAATGTAGTCTAGAAACTAAAGAAGGGTTAGATATTGGCCACTGGTCTGCTGTCATAATTCTTTCGTATTGCTGCCAATTTTGAATAAGTTATGTGGATGGAAAGTAGGGAGTGTCTTGTTTTTGATGTGGTGTGTTGCTGCTATTGGTATTGCATGGAAAGATGTTATTCACTATTCTCTAGTGGCTACTCTTGGTGTTGATAGTCTTTGTAGTTTGTTTGGTGTTCATGGATGGATCTTGCTGCTGCCTAGTTTAGATTAGGTTGTTCTTTGAAATACTTTTGGGTGTTTTGAGTTTTGACAGATTTTGTAGTATGTTCAATCTGATGTACCTAGTTGAATTCAATAAAATAGACAGCCCCGTTTGGCCCTACTTTTTTTCTACTTTTTTTCTTCTCCTTAAAAGTAGTAAAGAAGCAAAAAATTGTGTTTGACCCAACTTCTCCTTATTTTCTACTTCTTTACTTTATTTCTCTAATTCTTTTAAGGAGAAATAGGGTCAAATACAATTTTCTACTTCTCTATTTCTTTTAAGGAGAAGTAGAAAAGTAAAAAAATAAGTAGGGCCAAACGGGGCTAACAAAAGAAAGTTGTATTATAAACAGTTTGACATAGTTTATTTAGATAAATGGTTCGATAGAATGTTAATGGTTAGATACAAGAGAGCTTAAATGGTGCAGAGGGGTTATTTTTAGAAAATGTTAAAAAGAGTAGTTGAAATCTATTAACCTTTTCTCTAATCTATTAACTAAGCTTGCAGTTTATTAAGAAAAACAGGTGATTATAATTTTGGCAAGGGCTTACATGATTAATGCCTAATGAAAAAACCTATACCAACTGTTGTAAGTTGGTTAAAAGGTGTCACTAAAGCCTATAGCAATGGAGACTCGGCTGCTGTGGGTATAGCCAATTAATTGGTTCCAAAAGCCCCTCTTCCAACGGAATAAGCCGTGGGTATAACACCAATGTCTTTTCCAACATCTAAAAAAAATCACTATATAGGCTTATTGTGACGGTAAATATCTGTTGGTATAGGAAATTAAAGGTGGCGGCTACACACCGCTGTTGGAATAGGTTTTTTGTGATATAGCAATGGATTTGTGCCCTACCTACTGCATTTTGTTGTCACTATAAGTCAATTTTCTTGTAGTGAACCTTTGAATACTTTTGAAGTTACACATAAATCATTGTGACATGCTTGACAATGTAATTTTTTTTACACTAGTTATATTTTTTTTATAACAACATTGCTTCCGCGGTTCTTTAGCTTAATTAAGTAACAATTCGGTCATTTATATTTCTTTCACGTTATTTTGATCCTTTATCCATGTTTGAATATTAATTTTCGGCTTCAAATATAGGGTTTTCTTTCCCTATAAGTTTCTCAGTGTTAAATATATGTTATGTCTCCAAAGAAGACCAAAGATTTAAAATTTGAAAATCCATATGCGAACCTGAGTGATGGATCAAAATAAAGTGTTAAAAAAACGAAAAATAAAATCATTATCTGAAATTAAGTTGGATGGATCACAAGAATATTTTTTTGTATACACAAGTTACATCTTATTTTCTTTAACAACAATTTTCTTTTTATTATATTATTAGTATGAACTTTTTTTGGACTAATAGTATGAAATTGTCATCGCCATTAAATGATAACTAATATCTATTGAAGAAATTGTACAGTACACACTCTCCTCCACACTGAATTTTTTATAACAAAAACTCAAATTCATAATTACTTAAAAAACTCAAAAACTCAAAATTCTTATCACTTGAACCGATTAATTTCTGTTTTTTTTTCCGTCCAGTAGTCTAGTGGTTAGAAATTTCACCTTAAAGGTGAATAAGTGAAGTGTCTGAAATTCAAACCTCGATTTTTGCATAATATATGTGATGTCTCTTCCTACCAACTGAGCTAAGCTCACATGGACAAACCAATTAGTTTCTTCGATAACTAATTAAATGCATATACTTATTATGATAGCATTTGCCATTATCAAATAGCCGAAGAACTGGTATACGGCATAGCATAGTCATACAATGGCATAGTCATTTTTTAGTAAAAAAAGAGCATATCATAGTCATACCACTCTGCCAAAGGTGACGATGAAAGCAGGTTTAAACTTTAAACTCCTCTTCACACCACTAATATATATAATTAATATAAGATTTTAAAAATAGGAGACATCATTCAATGATAATACCAGAATATTCATATAGAAAAGTTGAAAAGATTAGATGCCCAAATAAACAGTAACAACACACACATATTATTACTAATTTCATCTCTAGATGTAGACAATTCGATGGAACCACAAAATTAGATTGCGTTGCGTCCACTTATAAGAATAAAACAAACAAACAAGTCAATTTTAAATTATTCGGATTTGAAACCAAATGAATTGAGGGTGCGTTTGTTACGGATTAAAAAAAGGAGAATGTTAACTTGTGCCCTTAAGGCACATGTTAAGGAAGCAAAAATAGAAATTATTAAATGCTAATTTGTGCATTTTGACTTTTGAAGCATTAAATTTCTTGTATCATTAAATGTTGAATTTCTATTTTGATATATCTTAACATGTGCCCTTAGGACACATGTTAACAAGACCCTTAAAAAAATAGTGATTTTGATATAAAATAATTTAGAGATTTTTATAAAAATTGAATTTACTTTGTGTTTGTTTATTATAATAAAAATCACTTTTTTTAAATAAAATAATCTTTAGTTTGTTTGGATACTACTTATAAAAGTGATTTTTTTTTAATTACAAACAATTTTCTCCTTTTAACATTTCTTTTCTCTCTCCTCTAAAAAAAATCTATTATTTTATAAGCTACTCTTAGTAGATTCTCATTTTTAGTTGTTTTCTGATTATTTTATAAATTTGTAACAAACAGACACAAAACGATTAAAAGTGATTATTTTTATAAAAAAAATGATTTTTTTTCTCTAAAACAAGCTATAACAAACAACCTCTGAGTTAATTTGCGTCTCAATTATTTTTTTTAAAGTTTAACTCTCCATGTACAACCTTACTATGCTCATAATTAAACACTTAAACCAAAATCAAAAGCATAGCATAGTAATTAAACTCAAAATCTCCTCTAATTATGGGTTTCATCCGAATTAGAGATGAACATCCTCATTGATTTGTTATAACCGCATTCTGGGATATGGAATATGATTGAATTGGAAACAGAAGAGGATGTTATTATTGCAGAGACAAACAGATTTTGGTAAGGTGAGAAGAGAAAGAATGGTGAAAATTGGGATTTTAGGGATTTAATGATATATGCAATATTTTTTGGTTTTAGTCCCCTCATTAATTGACGAATCAACTTCATTTGTCACATCATAGTTGCCACATGTCAAGTCGTTAACCACATCAATGTTTTTGAGATGACAATTGATGGGAGACACGAAAACCAACACAATTTGCACATGCATGGATTTTTTTAACCAAAAAAACAATATAGAGACTAAAACAAAAAAAAAACGGGAACATACAGGGACGAATGTGATATTTAAGCCATGAGAGAATGAGCTCTCTTGACATGAGGGTAGAGCGAAATATTATTGACATTTGGATAGAAAAAAGGTGGGAGAAGTTTGTTATATTAAAAAATGGAGAGAGAAAATTTAAATGCGAGATAGAAAATAATTACGGTAACATAAAATATGGAGAGAATTCATTTTCGATAAATACATGTCGGCAAATTTCTGAATTCATTGATTAAGTTGAGGGAAGTGCTTTTTGTTATTTTTCCATTTTTTAAATCTGAAGTGTTTTCCATTCTCGAACCCCGATCTCTTAATTTCAAGTGTATGATTTTTTCAGTGGCTTACGCTTTCATTTAATTGAAAATCAAATAATCAATCAACAACTTAATAAGAACCTGCGTCACTCACACTTCACATATAAATTGGAATAAAGAAGAGACACAATTCTTGACCAAGAAAAAAAGATAGAAGAGACATAGTTGTTTGAATTTGATCACCCTATATGCATGCTTCCACTTCAGTTGTAATCCATTGGCAACCATGTATATCGGGTACGTACTCACTTAGCTATCTCATAAAGATCGAATTTGGAATTTTCTATACACAAAATGAATCTATTCTCCACACACACACATGCATATATATATATATATATATATATATATATATATATATATATATATATATATATATATATATATATATAGGGGGCTGCTAATTTAGACCCAGTTGGGTCTAAATTAGCAAGGTGCACCTTTTGAGTTGGACAAAAATACCCTTTCTTTTTTTTTTTTTAAAAAAAAAAAACATATTGGCGCTGTTCCAGTGTCGCGCGCCTACCGCAGGACCACCGTTAAAGACCGTTGATTTCCATCAGACGGCCAAGAGATGATCTCATCATGGCTGTCGGATCAATCAGACAGTCCAGATCATCCATCTCCATGATAAGCCAGCGCGTGCACCACACTAGATCTGCGCCTGGAGAGAGAAAATTTCATTTTTAAAAAGCAGGACACGTGTCAACTGCTGGGTGGTTGGCGTGTTTTTTTTTTCATTTAATACTTTAAACTCAATTATTTCGTTGTAAATTAATTTTTTATTTTTTTATTTTTATACCAAAATTCATAATTTTTTTTTGTCTACAAATAGAGACTTGGTTCGTTTGATTTGGACACAAAAAAAAAACTCAATTTTTCACTACCTTTAATTATCTTTATATAATACTGTGAAACCATTTAGCTGGTAGAATGGTTTCACAGTATAACTCTCTGAAACCATTTTACTGGTAGAATGGTTTCAGTGAGTAATTTCTTAATTGTTTGCTTCTGAAACCATTCTGAAACCATTTAGCTGGTACAATGGTTTCAGAGCGTTGTACTTTGAAACCATTTCACTGATAGAATGGTTTCAGGGGAGTTGATTTTTAATTGTTTGCTTCTGAAACCATTTTACTGCTAGAATGGTTTCACGGTATAACTCTCTGAAACCATTCTTCCAGCTAAATGGTTTCAGAAGCAAACAATAGTTTTTAATTACCGTTTTATCTCATTTAATTAACGAAAAATAGTTTCAGGTCTCAAAAAATTTCATAAAATATACCAAAAGTTCCAGAATATTATCTAATATTTTATTAGAAACAAATAAAAAAACAATTGGTTTCAGAGTACAAATCTATGAAATTATTATTATTATTTGTTAAATGGTTTTAAATAATTAGCGGAATTTGTGAAAATAATTTCATGACTTGAACTAGGGAGAGTGAGGTACACAAGAGGGTTCTAAATAATTCATAGTACTTTACATAAAATTTTGGAAATTTTTTGGAATTATAATATTTTTAATTACCTTTTTACTCATTTAATTAACTAAAAATAGTTTCGGGTCTCCAAAAATTTCATACAATATACCAAAATTTCCAGAATATTATCTACTATTTTATTATGAAAAAATAAAAAAAACATAGAGCCTCCCGGAGGCCGCACGCGCCCCCACGCGCCGCCGGTGAGAGTGGGCGTGGGCGACGCGCACTGTTCATCGTCCCTCCCACCCGTTTTATGCAGAAACGGGTCGTGCGACCCGGTTTTTGACCCGGTTCGATCTCCCTCAATACTCAACGAAACTCGACGTTCCTTATATGGATTTTGATCGTTTTTCAATTTTACAAAGGTTTCCGGTATTAGTTTTTGAAATCGGCGTTCGATTCGCACGTAAAATGAGGTCAAAATTTGGAAGAAATTTAAAAAATGTAATAGTTGTTCTATTGTTTCAAAAAAAAAAAAAAAGGTATTTTTATGATGCAAATTACATACATGCCCCAGTTGCTCTATTGTTTCAAAAAAAAAAAAAAATAGGTATTTTTGTCCAACTCAAAAGGTGCACCTTGCTAACTTAGACCTAACTAGGGTCTAAGTTAGAAAACCCCATATATATATATATATATATATATATATATATATATATATATATATATATATAATCAAGCCATTTGGTAATTCATGTATCATTCAATCAGTAAATTAAAAATAAAGCATCAATTTAAGTCAAAATCAAACCATATTTTTTAAAGCTAATCAATTGATATTCTATTGAATTTTGAATGGTGTATATATTCTGGAAACATCTACAACTACGCATGCATAAATTATAGGGCCTGTTTGTTTAAGCTTTAAAAAAAATGGATTTTTTTTGAAAAAAATATAGAGATTTTGAAGAAAATCTAAAGCTATTTGCCGTTTGTTTACAATCATAAAAATCTATTTTTTTAAAATGGTGAGAGATGATGAGTGATAAAAAAATGAAATTTGATAAAAGCTATTGAAAATAGATTCTCATTTTAATGAAAAAAAAAAAATTTACTAAAATGATTTTTGAAAAAATCCGAAACAAACACAAAATTTTTTTTTAAAAAAATCTGAAACAAACATACCCATAACTTTATTCAAAGCCCAAAAGTGTAAGAGGCAGAGCAATATGTATTTGCTGAAGCACAAATTCGGACATCGAAATAATGAGATATACTTACTTAGGCACAAACCTAAATAATTTAATTTAGGCACACATACAAAAATTTGAAAAAATTAATTAAAAAGATGATGAAGTGATGTTACATGATGTGACTAAATTGTTTTACATTTAAATTTTTCCACTTATGTGTGTGTGCCCAAATAATTTTTATTTGGGGTTGTGCCTATATAAGAATTTCTCCCGAAATAATATATACACATCGACACAACAAATATAAAAAACGCAATATATTAATGCTGATACATAAATTATTTATATACATTGGGGGAACCAAAAAATTATAAATAAATTATTTGATGCTCAAGCACAACGCATCAAAATGTTCCACTTCTTCTATTTATAAAGTTTTCGCTGACTGAACTTAAGATTAGTAATTGGTTGGTGTTGTCAGCTTCTAACTATGATAAAAGTATTTAATAGTGGTGACAGTATATCAATCACAATAAGGAATTTAGGATGCTTGCATTATATGCAAACTCACTTTGTGTGTGCTTACAATAATAGGAAATAGCCCAATAATTAATAAAAGGTTTTTGCTAAGAATTCAGAAGTAGAAACATTAATCTGTTTTTGTGTAATTAATTTGCGATCAAGTTTAAAAAATAAATTAGATGATGAAATATAATAAAACATTTTCTTTTTTAAATCACTAACATGTGTCATCCCTTAATAAAATTCACATCTCAAAAAATATTTGTGAAGATGATTGAGTGGACACCAACATGTGATCCACTCCAATAGTAAGAAATTTCACACACCTTAAATAAATTGACGAGAATTCAAATTATAACTTAAGTTTGAATAAAATCTAATCAAAAAGAAAATTCACTTTATATATCTAAGAAATTTTTTATTGAAATGAATTAATATTTTTTTTTGACAATAAAAATTAAATCATAAATATATCGTACCAATGACATGATTAATTAAAAAAAAAATGCGACTAGTGGAATAGTACTATTGTATTGTATAGCTAGCTAGCTGCACCTCATTCTTAATTTATTCTTGACATAAAAAAAATGCTGACCAGAAATAGCACACGGTGGATATTGCAACCACACATTTACATGCACTAAGACACACTCGATCGCGTCACACCTCAGGAATCAATATATGTGCATGGCATCCAATTCTCTCATTGTCCAGTCCACCAACCCATCTCTACATCTAAAATAATTTCATTAGTGATATTGACAATACTAAAACACCAAAATTGACATTTTCTGGTGCATATTAATTCCTCTTTATATACCTTGCTTTCACTAGAAACCTCTCTGTTTTTAATTCAGTATGGTCTAGGGGTTTGGGCTGGATAGAAGTTTCGGGTTCGATCCTTAGCATTACTGTAAACGAGACCAAAAAAAAAATCTCAATACAAAAAGTTTTGGAAGTTTTCATAACTTCAACTTGACTGCAATATTGTTTTAAGTTTTAACCATCACACTTTGCGATAGGGAATTGGAGATGTAAAAAATAAATTAAATTTGCCCCTAATTAATTTTATTAAGTGTCAAGAGACTTATTGAGGATAATTTTTTTTGGCCTTTATAATTTATGTTGATCAGAGGAGTGCTAGCAACACACTCTTTAACAAACACACTCTAACACACTCTCTTTTATTGGTTAAAATTTATATGGGTCCCATAAAAGTTATATGGGTCCACATTTTTTTATGGGACCCGTGTGAATTTCAACTAATAAAAGAGAGTGTGTTGGAGTGTGTTTGTTAAAGAGTGTGTTGCTAGCATTTTTCGTTGATAATTCAAATTTAGTTGTATTTATCCGTAATATTCTACTACCATATCAAAGATCGCGATATTATTAAGTGTAATTTAAAACTTGATATAAGGTGGATCAAGAACGACGTTGAGAGTTGGCGAAACGTGGCGACAATGCTCTCGGTAGAGAAGTTATATCTGTAAACACTTTAATGCTCAAATCAGTTTTTAAATGATGGCCGAGAAATTTAACATAATAAATTGTGTACCTTTCTCTCGGCATAGAGTTTGAGGAGAGACAAGTAAAAACCCGTTTAGGTTGTTGAGGAATTCACATTAAAACTGACGGATCACTATCCAATCGATCATCATCACGTACGTGGTGATCAATTGCCTAGCTAGGGTTACATACTCATTCAAGTGTGTTGGCAACATATCGTCCATCACATATATCCCTTCGCACTAGAGTAAATTGATGCTTTCTCTCCTGACCCCCGTGATTCTTTTATATCCCCAAATATTCCAATTTTGTCCTTGCAGAAAAATTCAGTTTGCAGAAACCGAATTTTTTCTAGTGCAAATTCAAAGTAAATTTCGGTTTCTAAAAACCTAAATTTGTTTTCAAGGCAAAAAAAAACTTCGATTTCTACAAACCGAAGTTTTTTCAAAGGCAAAATTGGAAATTCATGGGGTATAAAAGAAACACGGGGGGTCGAGAGAGAAAACATCGAGTAAATTTCATATAGGGTCTGGGCCCAGTCTAAAACATAGCCCTTTTTATTGTGCCCACACATTAAATAAAATGACCTCAATCTCAATGGAATAATCTTATTGCTTTTGTTCGTACAACTTTTGTCCTCTTCTAAATGTTTGTATATAAATACTTGGGATCAACTTACTCATAGTTGTATATCATGCATTTTGCTTATAGCAAACAAGCTATAAGTGTTGTGCAAGAAATTGGAGGATTTGAGATTATAGAGAGCACACAAAAGATAAGAGAAACACTTAAAAAATGATTGGGTGGGAAGATGTGTACAAAGTAATAGTAGCAGTGGTGCCACTCTACTTTGCACTATTTTTAGGTTATGGTTCAGTGAGGTGGTGGAATATTTTCACAAGAGAACAATGTGACGCAATAAACAAACTAGTTTGTTACTTCACATTACCACTATTCGCTTTCGAATTCACCGCGCACATCGATCCTTTCAAGATGAACTTTTTATTTATAGGTGCCGACACTCTATCGAAGTTAATAATTGTCGCGGTGATTGCCCTTTGGGCTAAGTGTAGTAGCAAAGGAAACTATCAATGGTCTATAACAAGTTTCTCTTTGTGTACTCTAACAAATTCTCTTGTTGTTGGAATACCAATGGTGAAACCTATGTATGGAGCCATAGGTGTGGATCTTGTGGTTCAAGCTTCGGTTGTTCAAGCTATTATATGGCTCACTTTGCTTCTATTTGTATTGGAGTTTAGAAGAACGGGAATAGAAGGCACAATCACTACTATAAAACCAAAGGCTAGTAGTGTTAGTAATGTGATGATGATAAGTGGAGGTGAAGAAAGTAAAGATGTGGAGGCAAATAACATAGTTGAATATACAAGTACTAGGCTTCCTTTCTTTGAATTGATGAAGCGTGTGTGGCTCAAATTTATAGTCAACCCAAATTCTTATGGTTGTGTTATTGGCATTTCATGGGCTTTCATATCTAATAGGTACTAGTATTATATTTCTTAATTTTATGTTTTCACCTAGCTAGCTTGATTAATTTTTTGTTCACTCTTCCTTTAGTATCATATGCCTCATTTTCGTCTAGTGTTAGTTAGGTACATGTACATAGATTAAAATTCTCTCATATAAATTTGAGTTTTGATTCAAAATTAAATTTAATTGAAGAGTAAATATCAATATGATCAAGGAATTATATTCATGTCTCACCATTGAAATTTATTAGTATTTTTTTTTTTTTAAAGTTGGGAGATCATTAATATATAAACTTAATCATATTGACTTCCAACATGAGAGGATCAACATCCCTTCATACATATCAAAGTATGTTTTGTATACAAGATTTACAAAAAGGACTTTAACCTTAATCTGAATCTTGTAATTAAATACATGCTATGTGGGTTAGATATTTACTACTAAATAATATTTCCTACCCTGCTAAACTACTATGTTTGGTCTAGTGGTGAAAATTTTGAGTACTAAATTAGAGATCTTGAGTTCGATCATCAGCTCCATAATAATAATAAAAAAATCCTACTCCGCTAAAAATTAATCACTGGTGTTTGCAAAAAAAAAAAAAATCACTTGCATCTCAAGCAGGAGTAGTATTGGGGCTTGGCCCGGTCTTAAGAAAGAAAAAAAAAATCCTATTTGGGCTTTTTTGTTACACTATTTCGGCTTGAAATACACAAACTCACATATGTCGTATGAATAATTCTTTTAAATTTACAATTTTGTTGTATAATATAAGAATTAAGGTACGTATAAACATTAGACATGGTTTTATTCTCATTCTTATGTCTTAATTTGGAATTAATACCTTCTATTCTCAAAAAATAATCCTTTATTTCATTTTTAAGAAAAAAAACATCTTTAATGAAATTCAAAAACCGATCTTAACTTATATTTACATCCATTATAAACTTGGATTTGTGATAATAAAAAATAGGGTAAATAGCTATTTACACCTTGCAAAATTAAGGATTTTTCGTTTACGCCCTAAGCGAATTTTTTTTCTGTTTACCCACTGCAATGTAAAGATTTTCTAATTTTGCCCCCTAGATGGACAAATGGGCATCTGACTGTGCATCTTTGCTTACGTGGCATGCACACGTGGAAATACATTAAATTTATATTTATTTTTAAAAATCCACGTCAGTTAATAAATTATTTTAAAAAATATATATTTTGTCAAAAAAATAATAAAAAATTCTTTTTAAATAATTTTTCTTAAAACTTTATTATTATTTTTTTAATAATTTTTTTACTGTAAAAAACAATAATACTTTTTTTTTTCAAAAAATAATTTTTTTTATATTAAAAAAAACTCTCAAAACTTTATTATTATGTTTTTTTAATAATTTTTTTTACTATAAAAAAGAAATTATTTATAAAAAAACTTTTAAAACTTTATTATTATGTTTTTTTAATAATTTTTGTTTACTATAAAAAAAAATTATTTATAAAAAAAAACTCTTAAAACTTTATTATTATTTTTTTATAATTTGTTTTTTGACTGTTAAAAAAAATAATACTAAAGCTTTATGACTTTGTAAAAATAAATTTAAAAAATAAGTTTATTATTTTTTAAATTTATTTGTTAAAAATCTTTTTAAATTTAATTTTTATTATTTTTAAAAATTCTTAAAAAAAAATCTTAAATAATTTTTTTTTTGTAAATTATTATTTTTTGGATTTCTATTTTTGGCAGTAAAAAAAATAATAATAAAGTTTTAAGAATTTTTTTTATTATTATTTTTAAAAGAATATTAACTGAGGTGGATTTTTTTAAAATAAATATAAATTAAATGTATTTCCATGTGTGCATGCCACGTCAGCAAAGATGCATAGTCAGATGCCCTGTTGTCCACCTAGAGGACAAAATGAAAGAATCTGCACATTGTAGAGGGGTAAACAGAAAAAATATTCGCGTAGGGGGTAAACGAAAAAACCCTAATTTTACAGGGGGGTAAATAGGCATTTACCCTAAAAAATACATATACTTGTGATAAAGAAAATACATGCGAATACTTTGGTACCCAACTAATATTATTGAGTATCGGTACAGTCAGAGAAGAATTCAATGTCATGTTTTCATATAGGTTAAATATGTTTTTGGTCCCTATAGTTTCACAAAATTTTTGTTTTAGTCCCTGAAGTTTGTTTTCACACTTTTTAGTCCCCGAAGTTTTATCAGTCAATAGTTTTAGTCCTTGCCGTCCACATGGGTTTAAGGGAGGATGATGTGGCAGCGACGTGGCACTGCCACATGTATTTTTAATTTTTTTGGCTTGCCACGTCACCATTCAGTTGTTTTTTTAAAAAAAAAATAATTTTTTTTTCAGTTTTTTTTGGGCATCGCTAATCCCAATTAAAAGGAAAAAAAATCGTAATTATTTGCAATTTCTTCTCTAATTAGTTGGTTTTGTTATAACCAAATTTATATGAATGAAAGAATTTAGAAAAATAAATAAAAATAAATTTAGTTAATTAATAATTAAATTGAGAAAAAGAAAAATTAGGTTTATGGTCTTTTAAAAATTTGGTAAATTAATAAAAATAAATTTAGTTAATCTAATAATTTAATTAAATTAACCGAACGTGATTTAGTTAATTAATAATTTAATTAAATTAAACCGAACACGATTTCGGTTTTGATTTATGGGATTGGGAAGATTGGGAGGTTTATGGCGCCATGGATTCTAGGTTTTGTTCTGTGTTCATCGCATTTTGTTTTCTACTGGTTCTGTTCTGCGTTACTGGTCTTTTAACAATTTGTTTAATATAATTTTTCTTTCTCTCAATTTAATTATTAATTTCCCAAATTTATTTTTCTAAATTCTTTCATTCATAGAAATTTGGTTATAACAAAACCAACTTATTAGAGAAGAAATTGCAAATAATTAGAATTTTTTTTCCTTTTAATTGGGATTGGAGGTGCCAAAAAAAATACTGAAAAAAAAAATTGAAAAAAAACTGATTGGTGACGTGGCAAACAAAAAAAAAAAGAAAATTCACGTGACAGTGCCACGTCACTGCCATGTCATCATCCATTTAATTCATGTGGACGACAGAGACTAAAACCATTGACTGATGAAACTTCAGGGACTAAAATGTGTGAAAACAAACTTCAGAGACTAAAACGAAAATTCTGCGAAACTGTAGGGATAAAAACAAATTTAACGCTAGTTTATATTTAAAATGGATTTTATATAGATGTACGTACTGATACCAAACAATGTAAGTTTTATAATAAAGAGTTCATCTTATTTTATCGTGTCAATAATTATTAAATTATTAGGTGAAGACATGTGAACAACTTTGATTACTATTTCAATCTTATGCTCATATTTAATTTCTCTCTTGAAATTAAATTTGTATCTACAAATTCCAAATATGTTATATATGTGATGTGATTATTGAGTGTAATATGATGTCACATATATATATATACATGCAGGTGGAATTTGGAATTGCCAAGCATGGTAGAGGGTTCTATATCGATCATGTCAAAGGCTGGGACAGGCACCGCCATGTTTAGTATGGGTGAGCTTATATACTAGTAGTATTTATGAGTAATTAAAATAATAATAATAATAATAATAATTAAACTTGGTCATGTTTAGCGCTATATTATATTTATATATATCTTGAAATTAAGAATGTTTAAATATATGTGTGAGATTTTTTTTGGCATAAAATATATGTGAGATTTGTTTGTTGATATATTCAGGTATTTTCATGGCACTTCAGGAGAAGTTGATTTCGTGTGGACCAAGTTTGACACTATTTGGTTTAGTTTTAAAGTTCATTGCTGGACCAGCAGCAATGGCTATTAGTGCCTTCGTTGTTGGATTGCGTGGTGATGTTTTACGAATTGCCATCATTCAGGTAGTTAATTAATTGTGTTCTCTTTTTATTTTTTTTAGATAAATGAATATAATATTTTTTTTAGTGCAAAGGTCTATAGTTTAAAAGTTCAAATCAATAGACTCAAAACTCCGCTTAAAAGTCCATACAAGTATAACTTAGTTGTAGGGACATCGCATGCAATATGTCAGATATGAGTTTGATTTCTGGTACTCCCAATTACTTGCTTTTAAAAGTGAAATTCTATCAACCAGACAATTCTATAAAGACAAACTATTTAGAAAGACATAAGTTTATTTATTTGTTCTCGTCTAATCAGAAAATGTTTGGCACAAAGAAAAATTGTATTAAATTTATTATCTATGAAATAAATAGATGATCTTCAACTAATGTATTTTTAAATTATATATACCTCTTTTTTGTGCAGGCAGCAGTTCCACAATCCATCACTTCCTTCATTTTTGCTAAAGAATACGGACTGCATGCTGAGGTTCTTAGCACTGCGTAAGTTTAATATTTATTAATATGCAATGTTGAAAAATTATACAATATTAGGCCTCATTAATCTAATCTAATAGTAATATGCTAGTATTTTTAATAGGGGGATTCTAGGGTGGGAGACCATGATAGGTCTCTCACCAATGAGTCATGTGTTTTGTGGACCGGATTGAATGTGTACGTGATATTATGGTGTACTGTCAGTATTATATTATTTTCTATTTTTAAAAAAAAGTTTCCAATTTTTTCGGAAAAAAGTTTTCGATCTTTTTTGGGGAAAAAATTTTCATTTTTTTTTTCGAAAAAAGTTTTCGATCTTTTTTGGGGAAAAAATTTTCGATTTTTTTTTCGGAAAAAAGTTCCCGATTTTCGGGGGGAAATTTTCGATTTTAGATAAAAACAATTCCAAAGGCTTTGTCTGAACAAAAAAGTTTCCGTTCTTTTTTCGGGAAAAAAGTTCCGATATTTTATTCGGAAAAAAGTTTCGGATATTTTCCGGAAAAAAAGTTTTCGATATTTTTCTGGAAAAGTTCTAATATTTCATTCGAAAAAAAGTTTTAAATATTTTCTGTTTTGTCACTCTTTTTTGTATCAGCAAAATTTTTTCAGATGAACATTTCGAAACTATTTTCCCCAAAAAATCGGGAACTTTTTCTAGAAAAATCGAAATCTTTTTTTCGGAAAAAATCCGAAACTTTTTTCCCGAAAAAAGAACGGAAACTTATTTTTCCAAAAAAACTCCGGAATTGTTTTTATCTGAAATCGAAATTTTTTCCCTAAAAAATCGGGAACTGTTTTCCGGAAAAAAATAATCGCTAATTTTTTCCCGAAAAAATATCAAAAACTTTTTTTTCAAAAAAAAAAAATTTAATACTGACAGTACATCATAATATCATGTACACATTCAATCCAGTCCACAGATCACATGACTCATCGATGAGAGACCTATCATGGTCTCCCACACTAGAATCCGCCTTTTTAATATTGCAATTGCAATACATTAATTTTAAACTTTTTGGTCTCTGCAGGGTGATCTTTGGAATGATTGTTTCGCTTCCAATCTTAGTTGCCTACTATGCAATATTGGACTTCATTCATTGATTCGTAGAGAGATTATTATATACCATTAATTAATTTTGAAACTTAATTAAGGGTCAAAATTAAGGGAGGCAAGACAATTCAAAGTTTCTTCTTCAAATTTATCGACTAAAACTCTAGCAACCCAAATACATCATGGATATGCACGTGCTTGAATTTTATTATGATTCCCATTAGACAGCTAGTGAATTATCCCAGTAAAAGGAAAAAAAAAAAAGAATCTATATTTTCGAATGCAATTTTATTTATATATGAGATTAATTATTATCAAAATGTAATTATTTTTTATACATATATCAAAAAATTCAAACCATAATGTCACTATGTTATGACTTGCGAGTTTCACTAAAAAAAGAAATTGTTTAAAAGAATTCATATTTGAATTATGGTTGACAAAATTATTGTCCAGATTTTACTTATTTCGACTCATACTTAAATTTTAGATTATCATAGACTCTATTTTTTAGAATCGGAGGAGTTAAAAAAAGGGTTAAATAAGTTTTCGGTCTTTATATATAAATATCTCAAATTTTCCATAAAAAGGATTATATAGTGCCTCTGGGGCAATGATTAAGAAAACAAAAATGGTAATATATTCTTGGAAATAGTGATTCAATGCATTGAAATGTTAAAAAAGAATCTTTTTTATTGAAAACTTTTGTTTTAATTTCTATTTTGTATCCTTGACCATTGCTCCGGAACACTATTTAGCATGACCCTTAAAATATATTAGCCGGTTTTGATCCTTCAAATATTTTTCATCACAACTTTTGATCCCTGATTTTAATCAACTTATTTGTACTCTTCGTATTTTTTAACGAGTTTAATTTATTTACATATTATGTTTATATTATTTATTATAAGAATTCTCTTCCATAAAAATTTAGAATTTTTCAACAAAAGATGAATTTTTAAGTAAAAATTCATTTAATTCATCACTTGTTAAAAAAAATTAAATTTTACAAGAGAGATTTCTATAGTGTACCAAACATGATCACAGAAAAAAATTCAAATTTTTTAATGATACACATGAGTTGAAATAAAAGTAGGGACCGATTGCATTCTGAGAAGTGGACTAGTCTATCGTCGAGTAATAATTCACACTCTTGGTTTAGAATGAGTTCATATCTACAGAGATCGTGTCAAAACTGCTAGTTTCAATTATAAATTTAAACAGAAGATAAATTGCAATCGCTTTGTTTGTTTGAAAATGATTTTGATTTAATAAAATAATTAACAAATGTTAATCTTTCAAGATTAATTAATATTTGTAAAGATATACTCCCTCCGTCTCAAAATATAAGCAAAAATGGTCCAACTAAAATGGATGTATTTGAACTAAATTTTTAACCAAATACATCCACTTTAGTTGATCATTTTTTGCTTATATTTTGGGACAGAGGGAGTACATATATTAAGAACTACGGTATAAATTAATAGAGATATTAATTAATTACCATGTCATAGTGGTCAGGTCATTGTAAATTAACCAAGCCTTCACAACTGCAACAATCAATTTCTAAAAACAAATGGTGCAAGGTAGAATTTTCAAGGGGCGCAAAATTAAAAAACTTAGGATAATTGGTACTTTGCACACCCTGGGCCAAGTGTGGATCCTGCCCCTAACTTCAATGAAATTTTTTTCCCTACCCAATAATTATAGCTCTATCCCTATAAATCATTCTTTTTTCAATTTTAATCTTTACTTATTTTGTTAGAATAATTTTACTCTTTATTATTTGAGTTTAAAAGAATTTAGACTTATGGTGACAGACAAACCTGTCACTAAAACTAAAAAAAATCTGTAAATAGATCTCGTTTTCAACGCTACTGCAACATTTTTTTAAAATAATACGGTTCACTATTTTTTACCAGAACACCTGCTTTAAAATTTTCGGTATACTTATTTCGATACAAAAAAATTGACTTATAGTGAAAGACAAAACTGTCACTAAAAGTCAAAAATTTGTAGATAGATCTCGTTTTAACCTATATCGAAACTCTTTTTCAAATTAATTAGGTTAACTATCTCTTCCCGGAACATCTTCTTTAAAATTTTCGATCTTCTATTTAAATATAAGAAATTTGACTTATAGTGACAAACAAAACTGTGACTAAAAGTCATATTTACTTCGAAATAATGAACCGTTAATAAATAAGGTGTTCCGGTAAAAGATATTAAACCGGAATACTTTGAAAACGATTTCCAGCATAAGTGAAACGAGATCTATCTACAGATTTTTGACTTTTAGTGACAGTTTTGTCTGTCACTATAAGTCGAAAATCTTGTATTTAAATAAGTATACCGGAAATCCTAAAGAAGGTGTTCCAATAAGAAATAAAGAACCGGATTACTTTGATAAAGTGTTTCGGTAGAAAGGAAAACGAGATATATCTACATATTTTTTACTTTTAATAACAGGTTTGTCTGTCACTGTAAGTCAAATTTCTTTTAAACTCAAATAATAATGCGTAAAATTATTCTACCAAAAACAATAAAGGGTAAAGTTGGAAAAAAATTGATTTGTAGAGGTAGAGGTATAATTGTTTGGGTGTAAAAAAAAAATTCCGACTTCAATATTCATACGCACGAGTGGTCACACGATTGGTCATTGATGAAAATAAATAAATAAATAAAGGAAAATGCTAAACAGTGCCCCCGGGCACTAGTTAAGAATACAAATATAGAAGTTTTATCTCGTAAATTGTGCATTCAATATTTTAATGATGTGAAAAGTTATTCTCTCTCATCATTAACTTTATCATTTGTTTCCTTTTTTAGTATGCTTAACTAGTGCCCCAGGAGCACTGTTTAGCATGACCCTTTGATCTCTTTCATCTCTATAGCTATAAATACCCTTTGATCTCAGTGTACTCTCCATCATCTCATCTTCCAAGCTAAAAGTGACATTAATTAAAAATCAATATGGCAATCAAAGCTCCATTTCAACTTTTCATGCTGCTAGGAATTGTTTTCCTAGCCTCTTCAGCTTGTGTCTCTTCTAGACAGCACGATCAAGATCAAGAGAATCCATTTTTGTTTAAGTCTAACAGTGTCCAAACTCTTTTCGAAAACGAAAATGGTCACATCCGTCTCCTTCAAAGGTTCGATAAACGTTCTAAAATATTTGAGAATCTCCAAAACTACCGTTTGTTGGAATATAATTTTAAACCTCACACACTCTTTCTTCCACAACATAATGATGCTGACTTCATCCTTGCAGTTTTAAGTGGTAATTAAATATTTATCACAAGTAGTTTATTTTATTTTAATTTACATAAAGAAATCTTTATTTAAGGTTTTATATGTTTTTTTTTTCTTACTTTAAGAAGTTAACTAAATTAATAAAGAATGAGTAATTTTTTATTTCAAAACTTTCTTTATAACGATGAATTAATTTTAATATAAAATTCTATTGGAAATTTGAATTTGCAGGGAAAGCCATTCTCACTGTGTTGACTCCTAATAATAGAAACTCCGTCAATCTTGAGCGTGGTGATACCGTCAAACTCCCCTGCTGGCACCATTGCTTATTTGGCAAACCGAGACGAAAAAGAAGATCTTAAAATATTAGATCTTGTCATCCCCGTAAACAGACATGGTCAATTTGAGGTAATATAACAGTTTTAGAGGTCATAACAGCAATTGCAACTATATATGCCCACATTTTACAATATTAATTATAAAAATTTGCAGCTTAACTTTTTTTTCTTCCCCTCATACCATTGTTCTTCATCATTTTCACAGTCTTTCGTATTGTCTGGAAGTGAAAACCAACAATCCTTCTTATCTGGATTCAGCAAGAATATTCTAGAGGCTGCCTACAATGTAAGCATACAACGCATCATTTATTGATTTTACATGCATGCATGTCTTTTGTTTAATTTGTGTAGATATTCACTATCTACTTGTACATATTGTTATAAATATAGGCTAATTATGAGGAAATAGAGAGGGTCCTTATAGAAGAGCAGGGGAAAGAGCAACTACACGGAAGAGACCTTAGGGATAGGAGGAGGCAGCAGAGCCAGGAAGCAAATATAATAGTCAAATTATCAAGGGAACAAATTGAGGAACTGAGCAAAAATGCTAAGTCTAGCTCCAAAAAAAATGTATCTTCTGAATCTGGACCATTCAACTTGGGAAACCGCGACCCTATCTATTCCAACAAGTTTGGCAACTTCTTTGAGATCACCCCAGAGAAAAATCCACAACTACAAGACTTGGATATACTGGTCAACGCCATAGAGATTAAGGAGGTATATCAAAATTAATTTATTATTATATATATCATACTTAATTTAATGATTTTTTCAAATTAAATTTTAGGGATCCCTTTTGTTGCCACACTACAATTCAAGGGCCACATTGATAGTAACAGCTGTTGAAGGAAAAGGAGAATTTGAACTTGTGGGTCAAAGAAATGAGAATCAACAGGAGCAAAGAGAAGAAAATGAAGAAGAGGAAGAAGAAGGACAAGAGAGAAGCAGACAAGTGCAAAGGTACAGAGCTAGGTTGTCTCCAGGTGATGTTTTTGTAATTCCGGCAGGTCATCCAGTTGCTGTAAGTGCATCCTCAAATCTCTATTTAGTTGGATTTGGTATCAATGCTGAGAACAATCGGAGGAACTTCCTTGCAGGTATACTATATTCATTTGCATATTATTTCATTAGCATATTATTAACTATTTATATTTTTCATGACATTTTAACATTGATTACAGTATTTTCTTCTACTTTATTGAATGACAAAAAGCTAATTAAGTTTTTTTTTTTTGTGATTGAATATTTGAAGGTGAGGAGGACAATGTGATAAGCCAGATACATAGACCAGTAAAAGAACTTGCATTCCCCGGATCTGCTCAACAAGTTGATAGACTATTAAAGAATCAGAAACAATCTTACTTTGCAAATGCTTAGCCTCAACAAAGGGAGGAAGAAAGTCAGAGGAAAATGGGTCATATTTCTTCAATTTTTGGAGGTTTTTAATGAGTGGTCAAATATTATGAATGTAGCTCAAAGCGAGCAAAAAATAAACGAGCATTCTCTTGTAATGATAACTAGAGCTCCACGTTTCCACTATGAATAAATAAATCAGAAATAAATTTTGTGCCTCTTAGAGCATGTTTAGCGCTGGTGAACTAACACCAAAATTGCTTATAGCCAACGTAAATAACAAGGAACTTGCAATAAAGATGTATGACATGGCATAGCAAGTGAACTAACTTTTCTGTACATGCTCTAAATAGCCAACGGCAACAAAAGGCAAATAATTATTATTTTATTCAAAGCAAAATTGCACATGACCACATATCTATTCAAATAATTATTTCAATACTTTATTACTATCACCTTTTGAATATTGTAGTAGGGGTTCCCTTGTAGTAGTAGAAAATCAGCATATGACATGAAAAGCAACGGCCATATTCCCTTGTAGGGGTCAATTTTCTAGAGGTGATCATGGTAAACCCACAATCATGCTTGAAGTTGTGGCATCTCAAGACTTGTGGATTTGGCATGCATATTTTGGCACTGCGGGTTCTAACAACGACATCAATGTGTTGAACACGTCTGATGTGTTTAATGATGTTTTGAGTGGAAAAGCTCCTGCAGTGCAATACACCGTGAATCGAACCACATATCATATGGGGTACTACCTAGCAGATGGTATTTATCCTGAGTGGGCAACATTTGTCAAGACTATCCCTATGCCGCAAGGAGAAAAAAGAAAGCTATTTGCCTAACGACAAGAATCAGCACGGAAGGACGTTGAACGAGCATTTGGAGTACTCCAAGCCCGATTTGCTATTGTACGTGGTCCGGCGCGTGCTTGGCACGTGAATACAATGAAACACATAATGTTAGCGTGTATCATATTGCATAACATGATTGTTGAAGATGAGCGAGACACATATGCTGGTAATTTTGATTACGACCACAATAATAATTTCTCCACAACTGAAGTATCTGCTGGTCCTGATCCCAATTTGACAACATTGTTTGAAAGGATAGCACATGTTCATGAAAGAAAAAACCATCGCCAACTTCAAGCAGATTTGGTAGAGCATATTTGGGAGAGATTTGGTCATGAGAATAACGAAAGTTAAATTTTATCTTATTTTGTATTTTGTTTAAAATGTAATTGTTGCTTATTGTTATGTATTATTTTAAATTCCTATGAAAATGTAATTTTATTTATTATTGTTATATGTATTATTTTAATATTTATTTTGTCATTTTTTTAAATATTTTATGCCTATTAAATTAATGTTAATTTTGAATCAAAACTAATTACAAATAAAAAAATATAAACATGTGGGGTCAATGTTTGGTTCTTTATAACCAACCACCATTAAAGTAAAAACTACTCAAATCAACTATAAATCTCTTAAATCCTACACATCACTCTGAGCCCACAAAAAGTAACTTAGTTTACCCACTTAGTTTACTCCCACTAAAGATGCTCTTATCCATTATATATATGCTACAAGACACCCACTACTAGAGAAAGCCTTCAATACGCACGGATACAACACCTAAACTTTAGACACAACCAATCAAACTAACTCATAACAAGCTACAATTTAAATTTTTTTAAAATTTTTTATTAAAAAATATTATTTTTTTTGTTTTAGAGTGCATGTCTGTCTATCTGTCCTCATCACTCACCCCATTTCTCCATCGTTTTATTTCATCATCAATCTTCCATATGATTCTCATTTTTAAAATTTCTTCATCTGATTTATACATTTCAGTAAGCTCCAACAACCTATTGCACTTTCTCCCTTTCAGAATAAACCCATTCCTTTTTTGTATTGCTCATCATCCTGTTAGAGCTTCTTTGTTTTTTTTATTTTTTTTCATTCTTTGATAAATCATTTTTTTATTGTGTGGTAAGAACTGAATCACTATTTTATTGTGTGGATAGAAGTTTCCAGCAAGCATAATATCCAAATCCATCATGGCTCTTCTCACATGCAGTATTTCTTGATTTCCAAAATTATATTCTTCCACCAATAAAAAATTAAACAGGATTGGGATGAAAAAGGTTGCTACATAGCCCAAATATAAAATCCTAATATCCAATTTGATTCTCACCTAATTGAAAATATTTGGAACCCTAAAATCCAAAATCATCACCCGAACCTCCACAAATTTCATGGTTAAAATCTTGAGTTCTTGCTAATCTCATCTTTGGCAGAGGTCCGAACTCAGTGGCAGAATGGAAAGGCAAAAGGAAAAATTTGAGAAGACAATGGTTTTTTTTTTTTTTTTTTCCAGAAAAGAGAGATAGTCATGGGTTATATTGTCTTAAAAAATTTGAAAGTGGATCTATAGAGAGAGTCCATCTATTCCCAATCTCTAGTAAAAATCAAAAAAATGGATCCATTTATAATTCTCTGCCAGTTGAATTAGTGGATCATCCAATTGGAAGTGGAGTCCAGTCGATTGTATGCAGAGATGACGGGGCTGTTGCGCGTGTCTGCTTCAAGGGTTGTTTTGTTTTGGCTGATGCTTTTTGTTTTCTGTGTTTCTGCGGTTTGCTGTTATGTCTGATTAGTTTTTTAGTTTTTTTAGCATTTGTTGTTCCACTTTGTATGCATCTCTTGTACATTGTTTTAGTTGTCATAACATAAACATATCTTATGTTATGAAGGGTGCTTTTTAATATAATTTATGCTGCTCAAAAAAAAAAAAACTACAACTATTGTTAATCAAGGAAAATAATTTGTGATAAAAATAAGATACAGTTGGGCCAGAAAAACCCGTGCTCCAAAAATATTTTATCTGGAGCACGGGTTTTTGCCAGTAAAAAACGTATTCGTGTGGTATTTTTTGAAACGTATCAATAAGATAGACCCATACTTCGAGTTGTTTCACTCCATAAATAAACTCGAACACTTAAGAAATTCGTCGGACAAGCGGACTCACACCTCTTACAACCTACACAGTCCTCTGTTCTTGGGGCAGATGCTATTTGTTTAGCTTTACATCCATCCCAAGGTATCATTTCTAATACAACTGTGAGACAGGCTGAGACAATACTCTTTTCCATCTATGACATTTATGAGCTGTAGTGAATTTATTGGATGTGCCCGAATTTTAGGTGTTATATATGTGTTATAAAAGACTTTCTCCCCACTACCATTGTCTTTTAGCAATGAACACCGTTTAATTTTGACCAAAAATGCCACTTTCTCTTTTTAAAAACAAGTCATGGTTTGGGGCTATGTTGCCCGGATGCGGGTACGGTACCGGTACGGGGTACGTCATTTTTAGAAAAACTAAGGTATGAGTACGTATCTATAATTTTTTTTAGGCAAAATTACACTACAGGTCCTTTATCTTATTTTTTTGTAACACTTTGGTCCTTTATCTTTTTTCTGTAACATTTTGGTCCTTTATCTTTTATTTGTAACACTTTAGTCCTTTATTTTTTTTATCTGCAACACTTTAGTCCCTTTTTTTGTAACAGTTTGGTCCTTTATATTTTTTTATTTGTAATACTTTGATCCTTTATTTTTTATAAATAAATAAGATAAGGACCAAAGTGTTACAAAAAAAAAAGATAAAGGACAAAAATGTTACAAAAAAAAAAATAAAGGACCAAAATGTTACCAAAAAATAAGATAAAGGACTTATAGTGTAATTTTGCCTTTTTTTTATATATAATTATATATATTAAATAATAGAATTATATTGTTAAAACAAATAATTAAACATAAAAAATATCACACCACACTTTAAAAGTAATTTAAATTGTTCGAAATATTAAAATATGAAATTAAAAAACAATTAGCTCAAAAAGAGTCAATTGTTTCCCTCTCGATCATCATTTAAAAGAGCGATCTCTAGTCAGGTTCACCGCGATAAAGACTAATAATTTCAAGAATATCTACTATATTTAAATAAATCTCATTTATCTCTACGAATATCTCATATTTTTGTTGACCAAATTTTTTGAGGGCTAGAAACCCTCAATAATGCATTGAGGATTATTGATGGCCAAAAGCCCTCAATAATATACAAAGTCCGTCAATAATGTACAAAGTCTGTCGACAAAATGGTTAACAAAAAAACAACAAATAAACTAAGCATTATTGAAGGCTAATGGCCGTCAATAATGCACACCGGAAAAAGCGCAATCTGACATAGCACTTAATGACGGCCTTGAGCCTCGATAAATCAAAAGAATAATAAAATAAAAAATAAAAAGCTGTAAACCATATCGATTAATTATTGTTGTTTCATTCTCTCTCTTTCTCAAAGAAGTCATCTAAGTCTAACTCTCTTTCTCTCTAGCCGCTGTACCACTCCATTTTCTCCTCAATTCTTTCTCACTGCAATATCAATTTGTCAATCACTTTCAACAATGGAGACTCCATCGTCCACTTCAAGAAGAGTCACAAGTTCACAAACGACCACCTTGTTTGCTTTCAACAACAACAACATTCCATTTTCAAGTAAGTCATGATTTTTCTTTATCAAAAATTTGATTTCTGAAAATGGGTTATGATGATTTTCATGTGTTAAATTTTCTTTTATCAAAAAATTTGATTTTTTAAAATGGGTTTTGATTATTTAGTGATAAAAAAATTGATTTTTTAAAATGGGTTTGATTATTTAGTGATGATTGTCTTTATCAAAAAATTAGATTTTTTGAAATGGGTTTTAATTATTTTAAAGTGAGTCATGATTTTTTTATATAAAAAATTTCATTTTGGAAAGTGAAAACCCTTTTGCAGAAAGTCGAAGAAGAAGCTGAGATTTCAGGATTATTGTTCGGTGGTGAAGACTCCAGGATCTGGTGAAGCTTTGTTGAGGGGTCAAGTGAAAACCCTTTTGCAGACGTTGAAGAAGAAGCTGAGATTTCCAAACTCACAAATTCACAATGGATATTCGTCCTTTTATTTAATTTATTGTTCGGTGGTGGTTTGTGATGGTGGGTGTAGTTGAGGTGGTTGAAGTAAAGATGTTGTTCGGTGGTGGTTGTGATGATCGGTGTGGAGCAGTGGAGGAGGGATTGATTGGGGAGGTGGTTTGATGAGCGCTGGTGGAATTTGTGTAGAATTTTCTTTCTTTTTTTTTATTTTAAAAAAATTACTTATTGAAGGCTCAAGGCCGTCAGTAACGTTATTGATGGTCCTGGACCGCCAGTAAACATTACCGACGAGTAAATTGCAGAGGGCCCATGGCCGTCAGTAATGCTTGCAATTTTGACGAAATTTGTGCATTATTGAGGGCTTTTGGCCGCCAGTAATACATTGTTTTCTTTATTATAAGTATTACTATTTTTCTTTCTCGAGAGAAGACAAAGATTGGTAGGAATAAAAATGAGATCTTCATCTCTCTTTGAATTGAGTCTATTTCTTTTCAATGAATGAGTGAATAATTCCAGCGCTACTTTGTTATTGGTTTTTAGCGGTATTTGCTAATTTTATATTATAAACAAATAAAAAACCAAAATCTTCCTATAAAAAAAAACTAATAAAAGAAAAAGAGAAAAAAAAAACCGTATTTTTTTTGGGGTTGGTGTGCGTGCGTATCCATTGCAAAATAAAAATAAAAATTAGGTACGGCGTCGATACGTATCGGGGGAGTACTATACGCGTACTGATACCCAATATCGGTACTCTGTCTAAAATGAAATATCCATGCAACATAGGTTTAGGGTAATTAAGTAATTCAAAATTTAATTAATTTTTCAATATTATTTTTGTCTTTGCTCTCCTCTATCGTACTTTACGCCATTACCAAAGTGATGAAAGTTCACTTCGCCGGTGCAGCTCAAAAAGCAGCATATCCACTCCAGTTGATCCTGAACTTGTTCTAGTATGTGTCGAATCGAAGTTCTACAATTTCCAATTTTATGCCCAATTTTGTTTGCTGCCGCCAACCGGTGGTTACGTCTCTATATACCCGAAGAACTACCCAAAATTGGCTAGTGATGAGATGGCTTGTGACGACGCAAAACAAGGGGAGTTGCAGCAAGCTCCTGGCTTTAAGAACTACAAAATTCTATCCTCTTTTCATTTGTTTATTTTTATTTCGTTTTATATAAGAAAAATGGGTTGTTGTTTTTTAATTCCAAAACATGAGATTGTATAATTTGTTTCCATTTGATTCAAAGAATGAGATCGTTGGTGAGGAGGATAGGAAGAAGAAATTAGGTGCAGACATGGAAATGGAACCGACAAGAGAGAGGAATAAAAAATTATTAAGAATAAAAAACATAATTTGTAAAATTACAATTAAACTTATATATTTAATAGCTTCTATAAAGAAAAGAATGAGGTTTTTCGTCCAAACAAAAAGGTGTTTATTGCTAAAAAAACACTTTAGTGGGTGTCTTATAGCATATCCATATATATATATGGGTAGTAAAAGACAAAAATTAAAGTAAAAGTAAGATTTGTTTTTCATTTGCCGCTATTGACTTTTTTTTTGCGGGAAAGAATGGTTGTGCTTCTCATTATTCATTTATTAAATTTTATAAAATAAATCAAAACAACCCACAACCTAGAAACCTTTCCTTTCCCGTGTGTAAACAAGAAAGAACCTTTCCGTTCCCTTTCATCATCGCCGTTCGCCGTTGGTAACCTGCGTTTCCTTTCGTCTCAAGAGCGCCGCCGTTACCGGTGGCAGTAAGCGACCATCAACCCAGACCAGGATCAAAGGCTTGTGTGAGTTGAAAGAAGAAGAAGAAGAAGAAAAAAAGGAAACGCAGAAGCAGAGAAAAATGGAAACACAGAAGAAAAAAAGCCTCCTGTAAGTAGGGGTGTGCATGGTTTGGAAACTACACCACACCACACCTAATTGATGGTTTTGGTTCTAAACCAGAACCAAAACCATTTCAATAACAAACCGGTTATTTTTTAAAACTAATTTGGATTTGGTTATTAACCGGATCGAACCAATTTATAACCGGTTTGTAATAAAATTTAAGTTATTCACATGATCCAATTTTAAATAGGTTTTTTACTTAAACTAATTTTTTTTATTAGTTGATTAAAAAAAATAGATTTATTAATTATTTTAAAAACATAATTTTTCATTAATTTTATGATTGAATTGGTTTATAATCAACCCACAAAATATTTTTTTTAAACCCAAATTATTTTTTACTTAGCCGAAAACTTATTTTTTATATTGTTTTAAAAATATTTTTTATTATTTAAAAAAAGAGTAATTTTTAAAATTAAAAAATCTGATTTTTAAATACAAAAAAAAACTAATAAATAGGAAAAAAATTAAAATACTAAATTTTTGAAAAACTAAAAACATTAAAAACTGATTTTTTAATTATTTTAAAAAAAAACTGAATTTTTTAATTATTTTTAAAAATTAAAAACATTAAAAACTGATTTTTTTAATTATTTTTAAAATAATTATTAAAAATCTGATTTTTAAAATAAAATAATATTAAAATAGTATGGGTGGTTGGTGGTGGCCGGCCGCCGGAGCACCACCGCCGGCCGCCGTGAAAGTTGCCGGAGGTCCGCCGGAAACCGCCGCCCGCCGCCTCCCGCCGCCGGAGCGCCGCCGCACCGGCCGCCGGTGGTCCGACGTTGACCACCGGTTGACCACCGGTCCTCCACCCCTCTTTTAATTAATTATTTTATTATATAATAAAGAATTTTAAAAAATTGAAGATTGGGCCTGAATTATCTATTGGGCCTAAATTTTCAAACCAATTCCAAACCAAATTACAAAATGTGGTTATGGTTTATAATTGGTGTTTTTTTATTGGAGTGGTGTGGTTTTTTTTTTAAATGGATTTTGCAAATTAAAATTGGATATGGATTGGTTAGTAATTTGGTTAAGGATAACCAAATTTTTTGCACACCCCTACCTGTAAGCCACCATCAACCCACACCTCTCTACCTGTCTGATTGAGATAATTAAAGATAATATCACTGTTCAAAGCTTAAGCAGTGAACAACAGTGAAGGAAACGCAGAAGCAGGGGAAGAAAAAAAAGAAATCAGCTTCAACATTGCGGAGATCGGTACGCCGGAGTGACTTTCATCAAAAGGTATAATATTTTTCTTTTCAAATCATGTATTTTGGGATTTATTCATCAAATGGTAAAATTTATTCTCTTTAACAAAACTAGGTTAACATGACATCCGAAGAAAATAATGATGCTAGTGATTGGCACTTGGGAGCTCTTAAAGATTATACTTCTATATATGCAGATGAACATGTAAGTTCTTTACCATTTCATGAACCACAATATGAACTCTTTCCACAAGTCCATAACATTGATGAGTTGGTTCCTTTTGAAGGACAAATATTTAACAGTGATGATGATGCTTATGATTTTTATTTTTTATTTGCACGAAAAAATGGATTTTCGATTAGACGTGATCATGTTTATCGATCTTGTATACACGAGTCTGAGCATAATCCAATGGGTGTTTATATGTGTTACTTGTTAGTACACTAGTAATTATTAATCAATTAGCTTATAATGAGACATAATTATTATATTTTTGTGTAGGTTGGGGTTGCTGTCAAAATTAGAAATCAAGCTGGAGAAGAGGCAAGAATGCGTCAAAAGTATCATAATCCTCATATTAGAACATGTTTTCCGATTGAGGAACATGCTGCATCTGTACTTACTCCATATGCCTTTGATTTGCTCCAACACGAGATCGAGTTATCAACAAAATATGCAGCAACTGAAATTGATAACAGTTCTTATATTGTGAAACATCATACTAAAGATGATGGTGGTCGTCTAGTAAGTTGGATAGTAGAAAAAGAGTCAATTCATTGTTCTTGTAAAGAATTTCAATTTTCTGGAATATTATGCAGACATGCTATTCGAGTTCTAACTCTTAAAAATTATTTTAGCCTCCCATCAAAATATCTTCCATTCCGATGGAGACGAGAAAGTTCATTGATCCCAAAATCTAGCCATGTAGTAAATTGCAATGGTGGTTCCTCTGCTGAGTTTCAGTCTCTAATTCGATGTTTGGAAGTTGAATCATCAAAGACAAAAGAACGAGAACAAATTGCTATTAGAGAATTAGAAAAAGTTGTCAAAGAGATAAAAAATATGCCAGAAAGTGAAGAACATGTAATTGATTTGCAACCCGATGATGCAAACAATGATGGTTGTGATGTTGAAAATCCCGTTGTTACAAAAAGCAAAGGTCGACCAAAAGGATCAAGATCAAGACCAAAAGGAGGAGTTGAAGGTGCAAAGAAGCCTCGTTATTGTCATGTTCCAGGTTGTAATCAAACTGATCATGACACAAGAAATTGTCCAAACAAAAAGAAAAATATTAAAGTATTGCCTTCTCAGTCTCCTAATAAGTAAGTTTCAATTGTTATATGTTGTTTTGTTCATGTCTAAATTTATTGAATACTAATATTAACTTTGTTTTTCTTCTTTTTGTTGCTTTGATAGGATCATGAAGGGGTTAGAAATAGCCTTCTTCAAGTAGTTGTGCTGCTGTCTATTTTGTAATAGCAATGTTAGGCACTATATTTTTTTGTTGATAGGAGATTTTATGTAGGATTATGTATTTATGATAGTAATGTTATGCTGCAAGTAATTTTGTATGAGAGTCTATCTAAACTTGTCTAATCTTGGATCTCTAGCTATATAAAATGAAAATAGATGATTGAGTAAAAAAATTGCAGAGATTTTTGTATAGGTGGAAAAATGAGAAAAAGATTGTATAGGTGGAAAAATCAGTTTTTTTGTCTTTTACTATGGGTGTTTCATGCTAAAATACACCTATCAACTTTTACTTTGATTTTTTGTCTTTTACTATGGGTGTTTGATGCTAACAAACACCTTCATGGGTGTCTTGTAGCAATACCCTATATATATATAGGGATTTGCTAATGCACACCCACTATTTTTTATGAAGGTGTGCATTAGCAACATACACCTTAAGGTGTATTTAACTACTTTTTAGTTATCATTTGCTAACACACGCCTTCTAAAAATTAAGTAGGTGTATTATAGCAAATGCATATAGGAGTTGCTAACGTACACCCACTTATTTTTTAGAAGGTGTGCATTAGCAACATGCACCCTAAGGTGTATTTAACTACTTTTTAGTTATAACTTGCTAACACACACCTTCTTAAAAATAAGCGGGTGTACGTTAGCAAAACCCATATATATATATATATAAGTGTGAGCGGTTAAGTCTCGCATCGCCTATAAAATGAGAATAAGTGGTTAAGTACCTCTCTTTAAAAACAACTTTTTGACATAGTAAACCTCCCAAAACTTGCACTTTTCATCGATATGATTAGGAGCATGCACATTAAAATAACATAAGAACTGATTCCATAAAGCACAAATCCTTCTCCCGAAAACCGAATTGAATAGAGAGCAATTTGTTTTAGATAGTTAAAATTCCTCCTTATAGACCAACACAGGATTTTGCTCCCATTTAAAATCTTTAATACTTCAATCCACCTTCTACCCTTCCCCTTTAGGCCTCATTTCTTATAAATTCGATGACTTAACCCCCTACCTCAGAATTAGTAAAAAAAAAAAAGAGTACAAAGGGTAGTAAACAAAAAAGAGTACCAAAAAAAAAAAGTCTTTGACTCTGCAGAGTTTTGAACCCTTGAGCCTTGCCATGACAACACAACGCACAACCAATTGAAATGGATGCAATGTTTTAAACTTGTGGCCTTTTAATTAGTATTAATAATATTCAAAGTTATAAATTTGGAGCCTATTGAAATTTAAAAAAATAAAAATATTTTGGGGGCCTAAAGCCCTAACTTGGATAGCTTTGGGCTTGGATCGGCCATGCTCACGGGACATCGTTGACCCTGCTATCCAACCTTAGTTTTATGTAAGCTTATGTATTATTTTAACTAACTTTATGAATTAGGAACGTGTGTGTTAGAAACAATAGTAAAAAGTCTGTAAGACCTAGTTTAATTGACAATGCTGATATTATTTAACTGAACATTCACACAAATTTGACATGAAACCTCGGGGTGTGCGTGTCAACTTCAAGTGTTGTTTATCACTTTGTCTATATAGAGACACAATTGAATTCTTCCGGAGATTATTCACAATGTCAACACATGATCTTTTTACTCCTCAAATGGGCTCATGGTATAGGGTGCTTGGATTGGGGCTTCGGAGTTAACTTGGAGAAGACTTTTCTGAAAATTTCTCAACGCACCTCAACATTTCTCCCCCACTCCCTAGCGCACCTAAAAAAATTCGGAAAATACGTTCCGAACTGTTTTTTAGTGTAAAATTTACACTATAAAAAATTCGGAAAACGTTTTCCGAATTTTTTGGGGAGTGGGGGAGAAAGTGGGTGGGTGCGTTGAGAATTTTTCGGCTTTTCTTTAGTTGGGAAGAACACTTATTACATAACCTTTGTAACTTGATAAATCAATATCAAATCTCTAATTTTGAAGACACTTGGAGATGGAGGAATGTAAAGGAGGGTGCATTCTCTGTAAAGCAAGCATACTTGGATTTGAGCAACAAGCTAATCACTCCATCTTCCCTTTTTCTTTAAGAAGCTTCGGATATTGTCGGATCATTTCTCTTTTTTTAAAGTCCTTCACATCACACATAGGAGGTAAGAAAGGGAAAAAGAAGCTAACTTTGATTTGGCACTCAGCGATTTAGTCTATTTAGAGGGTGAGAGACGACCTTACATTCTATACTCGGTCAGCAATATAGAAGAGGTAATGGAAGCTATCAAACATGTCTCTTGGAGCTAGATCCTATCTTTGAAGTTCTTTTCTATGCATGGTCAAATTTTCCGATTGAGTGTATTTTCAATAAGGATCCTAGCCTGGGATTAATTTTGTATTTGTAATTCTTTTTGGATGGTTAGAGAGTATCTCTTGTACTTTTTCCATATCATTGGGTGTACTACTAATTATACTTTAGTCCACGATAATTAATATACTAGTATCTTTGCAGTTCAAAAAACTAAATCTCTACAGATATCAAAATATGTTTTGAAAACAAAAATGGCAAAATAAATCTCTTGAAGATGGATCAAGAAGATCCAATCCAAACCCCTGGCCTAAAAAAATGTACCAGCAGCAGCGAAGTCTAAATATGGAACAAATTTTACTTGTATATGCTGCAGACTGCAGAGAACGCCAGCAGAACATGTTGACTCACCAATCAACATAGGAGGAACAAACAAAGCAAGTTCATAAAAATAAAAAATAATAATAATAATTAGACAAAATATTGAAACGACTACTGAGCAGTGAGTACTGCCATTAATTTGATCCTTAAAATATGCTTTCATGAACAACACATGGGTTGGTAGCCAAAATTAAACCAGAAAGATTCTAACATAATGTTCTCAACACACCACATTCACATGCAAAGCTTATAAAGTTATAACCACATTTTTTATGATGTAATAACTACTCACAAATTTACCAATAATATTGATAAGTATTCATGTTGCATAAAAATATTACATAGATAATTAGCATTAGTATTATACCATTTTCTAGATAAGAAAGGATAATTCATTGACCAAATCTTATTGTTTTTTTCAGTCTTAACTCTGGTTCCTAGAAGAAAAAAAGCCCTAATAATTCAGAATTCGCTCAAGAGATAAATAAAACGTGACCAAAAATTGTCCTAGCCAGGATCAAACTCGGGAGTACCTATCCTAATTGTGTTGATTGATGCATGTGGTGTGAGTCAATTATACAACAAAAGGCAGTGAAATGAACCAACAACTTAAAATTGCAAGTAGCTAAGGTTTAATTGCCCTACTCCTACCCAACTACCACCCACCTTATAATATATGCAGTTGGGTACACCAATATGCATTAATATCATTATATCTATCCTCTCCAAACACAATTAAAACTCATCACAATGTGGCTTCTATCCAAATTTGTCACTCTTCACTACTCTCTGTCAAATGCAAGTGAAAAACTGACTATCTTCCATCATAGGGGTGTACCATATGGGGCCAGACACAAATCAATAAACATGACTATGATTCTCTTCATATATTATATGAGCTAAATACCACTATTTTACTTTGATTACAAGTTTGGTCATAAGTTTTGCATTTGTTAAAACTAACTAATCGTATTAAACATACAAATTCAAAGAACAGAAATGCTTAAAGAGTGTCCCGATAGCAATAGTTAGCAAGACCCTTATTATTAAGATAAGAGCCTTCTATTAATTAACCATCAAATCTAATCTAAAACCAAACATACCATGAGTGCTACTTTATGACACAAATAAAACGGGTCTTGCTAACATGTGCCTAATATGTGCCCTTGGCACATGTTAAGAATCCAAAAGTAGGAACATTCTCTT